>NW_007154629.1:0-3432 GCF_000164805.1 Carlito syrichta | reverse complement strand
GGGAAGGAAGCCAAAGTCGTGGGCGTGAGTTCCAAAAGATGGTAGATCAGCAGACATTCAGGCTGTGGCTTTGGGAGGCCAAGGTGGGAGGCTGGAGTCTGGGAGTTTGAGACCAGCCTGGGTCATGGAGCGAGACCTCTTCACTCCCCGGAACACAAACATTCAAGTCGCCTTTATTGGCACACAGATTCTCAGCTACATGGGATGCAGTGACCTCCATGCTGGGTTGTACCTTTTTGTCGCCCCCTCCGATGGCATGTGCTAGTCCAGGCTGGGCACTGTGGCTCATGGCTGTCAGCCCTGCTCCCCTGGAGGCCGAGGTGGGAGGCTACTTGAGCCCAGGTGTCGGAAATCAGCCAGAATGAATTGGCCAGACCACGTCTGGGCGAGAGATCCACAAAATAGTCAGGAGTGGTATACCCAGTAGTCCCGGCTGATCAGGGTCCAATAGGGGGGGACCAACTGAGCCCAGATGGTTGAGGCCCTGAAGCCACGATCCTGTCACTGCCCCCCAGCTCAGCTGATGGAGACTCCAATGACAAAAAAAGATGCCTCCCATGTGCATCACGATACATGACCTCGGCTCCCCAGTTAAATTTCCACATGGACGGGTGAAAAATGAGTGATGGGAGACAAAGCGGCTCTTCCAATGCCCGAAGGTTGAGACCGGGTGAATGAAACCTTCGCTGGCCGTGATGTTGCCAGACTGTCCTGATCACTCTGCCTATGCTGCCCAAACTCACAGCTGTCTGTTCCATGAGCTCACACATGTCTTTGCCATGGGGCACGAGTGTGGAGGGTGGAGGCAGACCTTCTGGTGCCCGTGGCCAAAGGCACAGGCCAGAAACACTGGTGGCCACCTTTGAAGCCTCCCAAAAGCAACAGTCCAGAAATAGTCTTTTCCTCTCCCTGGGCTCAAGTCCTGCCATCCCTGAGTGTGACTTCTCATGCTGGATGGCAGTACTGGTGATGGTGGTGGTGGTGGTGATTATTAATATTTGTTGTAAGAATCCTGCTCTGTCACTGAGGCCGGAGTGCAAGATCAATGTCACGGCTGCCATGGACTCCACCTGCTGGGATCAGACAAACCTCCCATCTCCTCCCCCCACATTGCTGGAAGCACAGGCCTGCACCACCATGCCCGGCTAATCTTCGATTCATTTTTGATAACCAAGATGAGGTCTCACCCTGTGTCCTAGACTGGTGTCGAACCCAGGCTCAGGCTATACACTCACCTGGGCTTCTGAAGGGTTGGGATTCCAGGCTGAGACCCTCAGCCTGGCCTGTGGTTTTGGTGGTGGTAGTGGTATGTATTATTATTCTGAGTTGGAGTCCTGCTCTTTTGCCCAGGCCAGAGTGCAGGGGGCCACCCTCGGACACCACAGCCTCAACTGACTAGCTCTGGTGATCTGCCCACTGTGGCCTCCAGAGTGACTGGAAGGACAGTCATGTGCAACCATGCTCAGCTCATTTTTTTGGCTTCTTGTAGAGGTGAGGTGTCACCAAGGTGCCCGGGCTAGTCTTGAACACAGAGTCTCAGGCCATCCTCTAGCCTCAGCCTCCCAGAGGTCTGGGATGACAGGCGTGAGCCACCATGCCCGGGCTCCACACAACTTTTGGGGCCCCACCATGAGACCCGCTACCTTCCAACAACCTGGGACCCTGGAGGAGGTGGCTGGCTTTGTCATCTGAGACCTCCATGGGGGGAGCAACTGTCTCAGGGGTGTGTCTCCACTGGGGCACCCACCACTCCTCCCATCTCAATTCCAAGGGTGGACCCACTTGCTCCTCTGAGTGGCCACCTCTAGGAAATGGAAGGCGAGGCTCTCAAATGTTCTGGGGTGGAGATGGCTGGGTCATTCATACCTGTCTCCTCGGCATGCGGGGAGCCTGAAATGAGAAAATTCTGGCGTCCAGGAACATGAGACCAGGCTGGACACCATAGCAAGTCCCCACCTCGACCCCAACAAAAGCCAAAAAACCTTGGGTGACTGCAGGACTAGGTGGGAGGATACCCTCTGACACAGAGTTCAAGACCAGGCAGGAACACCAGGATTAAAGAAATGGAAAGCCCAGGCTGAGAAGATGGTCCTAGTTGTACAATTTGAGAGCAGCCTGAGCAACCTAGTGAGGAAACAAAAGATAGAAAGAAAGAAAGAAGGAAAGAAAGAAAGAAAGAAAACAAGAAAACAAGAAAGAAAGAAATACATTCTGCTGCAAACCTTTTGCCCTCAGTCCTTCCCCCCTCCCCCCCACATGTGAGGGTTCACCAAGCCCAGCACCTTACAGCCCTAACCCACCCCCCAGTGGCTTTTCCCGCTTTGGTGCAGGAGTCCCCAGGCTCCCTTGCCGAGTTCCTGCTGGCTCTCCTCTCCAAGTTTAGAAATGTGACCCAGGCAGGTTGACCTTCTGACTCGGCAATGTGGACCTTCCACCAGGAAAGTCCAGGGACAACTCCTTCACCTGGGAACATTTCTTCCTCTACAATCCCATTATTCTTGATCTAAAGTCAGTCGCCCTGTGAACACACCACGTGCAGTTTAAAATCTGTGTATGATTCTGATGATTTTGGAGACAGGGTCTGGCTCTGTGGCCCACCTTGGTGCCCATGTCATGACTATGGTTCATTGTAGGCTCGAATTCACAGCCTTCAGTGATCCTCCCCCCTTACCCTCTGGATTGACTGGGACAACTCAACCTTCGACCCCCAGATTCCCTGTTCAGATGGGTGCGGATATGGAATCTCCCTGCATGACCTGGACTGGCCTTGGGCTCCTGGGCTCCAGCCATCCTTCTGCCTCAGACTCCCAGAGTGCTGGGATTCCAGGCATGGGTTGCCGCACCAGGCCTTCTGACTGGTTTTTAAGGAAGGATTGAGGCCAGGTTTGGGGGCTCAGGCTCATCATCCCAGTGCTTTGGGAGACCAGGTCAATAGCCAGCACGAACCCATGGCTGAGAATCGCCCAGGCAACTTGGCAAGACCTCATCTCTACCCTCCAATCCAAATAAGCTGTGCATGGCAGCATGCGCCTGTCATTCAGGCTCCTTGGAAGGTTGATGAAAGACTCGCCATAGTCTGGTGGGCCAAGGCTGTGGTGGCTGGGACCAAGTCACTGCCATAACGCCTGGGCAAAGGAGTGAGACTCTGACTCAAAGAAAAAAAGGAAAATAGAAAAAAAAGAAAAACATCCATTTGTTTATGGAGTTGTGATCGTTGGGAACAGACAGAGATCATTTGGGAAGGAAGCCCCAGCCTCGGGCCTAGAAATCCCGAAAGACGGTGGATAAGCAGACAATCCATCTTTGGCTTTGGGAGTCTGAGGCAGGGGACGGTGCAGCCCGGAAGTTTGAGACCAACCTGGGCCAAGTAGTGAACCTCGTCTATCCCTAGGACACAAACACTGAGTCTCACATGGTGGCGCACACGTCCTG
>NW_007154628.1:0-6098 GCF_000164805.1 Carlito syrichta | reverse complement strand
CCCCCCCAGCTCAGCTGATGGAGACTCCAATGACAAAAAAAGATGCCTCCCATGTGCATCACGATACATGACCTCGGCTCCCCAGTTAAATTTCCACATGGACGGGTGAAAAATGAGTGATGGGAGACAAAGCGGCTCTTCCAATGCCCGAAGGTTGAGACCGGGTGAATGAAACCTTCGCTGGCCGTGATGTTGCCAGACTGTCCTGATCACTCTGCCTATGCTGCCCAAACTCACAGCTGTCTGTTCCATGAGCTCACACATGTCTTTGCCATGGGGCACGAGTGTGGAGGGTGGAGGCAGACCTTCTGGTGCCCGTGGCCAAAGGCACAGGCCAGAAACACTGGTGGCCACCTTTGAAGCCTCCCAAAAGCAACAGTCCAGAAATAGTCTTTTCCTCTCCCTGGGCTCAAGTCCTGCCATCCCTGAGTGTGACTTCTCATGCTGGATGGCAGTACTGGTGATGGTGGTGGTGGTGGTGATTATTAATATTTGTTGTAAGAATCCTGCTCTGTCACTGAGGCCGGAGTGCAAGATCAATGTCACGGCTGCCTTGGACTCCACCTGCTGGGATCAGACAAACCTCCCATCTCCTCCCCCCACATTGCTGGAAGCACAGGCCTGCACCACCATGCCCAGCTAATCTTCGATTCATTTTTGATAACCAAGATGAGGTCTCACCCTGTGTCCTAGACTGGTGTCGAACCCAGGCTCAGGCTATACACTCTCCTGGGCTTCTGAAGGGTTGGGATTCCAGGCTGAGACCCTCAGCCTGGCCTGTGGTTTTGGTGGTGGTAGTGGTATGTATTATTATTCTGAGTTGGAGTCCTGCTCTTTTTCCCAGGCCAGAGTGCAGGGATCCACCCTCGGACACCACAGCCTCAACTGACTAGCTCTGGTGATCCGCCCACTGTGGCCTCCAGAGTGACTGGAAGGACAGTCATGTGCAACCATGCTCAGCTCATTTTTTTGGCTTCTTGTAGAGGTGAGGTGTCACCAAGGTGCCCGGGCTAGTCTTGAACACAGAGTCTCAGGCCATCCTCTAGCCTCAGCCTCCCAGAGGTCTGGGATGACAGGCGTGAGCCACCATGCCCGGGCTCCACACAACTTTTGGGGCCCCACCATGAGACCCGCTACCTTCCAACAACCTGGGACCCTGGAGGAGGTGGCTGGCTTTGTCATCTGAGACCTCCATGGGGGGAGCAACTGTCTCAGGGGTGTGTCTCCACTGGGGCACCCACCACTCCTCCCATCTCAATTCCAAGGGTGGACCCACTTGCTCCTCTGAGTGGCCACCTCTAGGAAATGGAAGGCGAGGCTCTCAAATGTTCTGGGGTGGAGATGGCTGGGTCATTCATACCTGTCTCCTCGGCATGCGGGGAGCCTGAAATGAGAAAATTCTGGCGTCCAGGAACATGAGACCAGGCTGGACACCATAGCAAGTCCCCACCTCGACCCCAACAAAAGCCAAAAAACCTTGGGTGACTGCAGGACTAGGTGGGAGGATACCCTCTGACACAGAGTTCAAAACCAGGCAGGAACACCAGGATTAAAGAAATGGAAAGCCCAGGCTGAGAAGATGGTCCTAGTTGTACAATTTGAGAGCAGCCTGAGCAACCTAGTGAGGAAACAAAAGATAGAAAGAAAGAAAGAAGGAAAGAAAGAAAGAAAGAAAACAAGAAAACAAGAAAGAAAGAAATACATTCTGCTGCAAACCTTTTGCCCTCAGTCCTTCCCCCCTCCCCCCCACATGTGAGGGTTCACCAAGCCCAGCACCTTACAGCCCTAACCCACCCCCCAGTGGCTTTTCCCGCTTTGGTGCAGGAGTCCCCAGGCTCCCTTGCCGAGTTCCTGCTGGCTCTCCTCTCCAAGTTTAGAAATGTGACCCAGGCAGGTTGACCTTCTGACTCGGCAATGTGGACCTTCCACCAGGAAAGTCCAGGGACAACTCCTTCACCTGGGAACATTTCTTCCTCTACAATCCCATTATTCTTGATCTAAAGTCAGTCGCCCTGTGAACACACCACGTGCAGTTTAAAATCTGTGTATGATTCTGATGATTTTGGAGACAGGGTCTGGCTCTGTGGCCCACCTTGGTGCCCATGTCATGACTATGGTTCATTGTAGGCTCGAATTCACAGCCTTCAGTGATCCTCCCCCCTTACCCTCTGGATTGACTGGGACAACTCAACCTTCGACCCCCAGATTCCCTGTTCAGATGGGTGCGGATATGGAATCTCCCTGCATGACCTGGACTGGCCTTGGGCTCCTGGGCTCCAGCCATCCTTCTGCCTCAGACTCCCAGAGTGCTGGGATTCCAGGCATGGGTTGCCGCACCAGGCCTTCTGACTGGTTTTTAAGGAAGGATTGAGGCCAGGTTTAGGGGCTCAGGCTCATCATCCCAGTGCTTTGGGAGACAGGTCAATAGCCAGCACGAACCCATGGTTGAGAATCGCCCAGGCAACTTGGCAAGACCTCATCTCTACCCTCCAATCCAAATAAGCTGTGCATGGCAGCATGCGCCTGTCATTCAGGCTCCTTGGAAGGTCGATGAAAGACTCGCCATAGTCTGGTGGGCCAAGGCTGTGGTGGCTGGGACCAAGTCACTGCCATAACGCCTGGGCAAAGGAGTGAGACTCTGACTCAAAGAAAAAAAGGAAAATAGAAAAAAAAGAAAAACATCCATTTGTTTATTGAGTTGTGATCATTGTGAACAGACAGAGATCATTTGGGAAGGAAGCCCCAGTCTTGGGCCTAGAAATCCCGAAAGACGGTGGATAAGCAGACAATCCATCTTTGGCTTTGGGAGTCTGAGGCAGGGGACGGTGCAGCCCGGAAGTTTGAGACCAGCCTGGGCCAACTAGTGGAACCTCGTCTATCCCTAGGACACAAACACTGAGTCTCACATGGTGGCACACACGTCCTGATGTGGTGACTTACGTCCTGGGGTGTGCCTTTGTGTTGCCCCCACTGATAGCATGTGTGAGTACAGGTCTGGCACCGTGGCTCACGGCTGTCAGTCCCAGGCCCTAGGAGGCCGACACAGGAGGCTGCCTGAGTGCCTGGAGTTAGAGACCAGCCAGGGCAATGTGGCCATACCTCATCTCTGTGACAGGGCCCCAATATCAAGTCAGGTGTGATGCCCACCGAAGTCCAGGGTGAACGGGGGCTAAGGCAGGAGGACCTCCTCAGTCCCACAGGTTGAGGCCGTGGAAGCCAGGATTGTGCTGCCGTGCCCCAGCCAGGCCTTCGGAGACTCCAGCGATGAAAGAGACATCTCCAACATGTGTTATGATGGGCATCCACGGCTCCCCAGGGAAAGTTTAGAGTGGCCATAGGATGATGGAGTAATCAGGAGAGGAAGGATCTCTCCCCCTACTCAAAAGATGCAGACTAGGTGACCGGAACCTGGGCTGGCTGCAGCATTACCAGACCTCCTTGATCTCTCTATGCCCGATGGCTGCCCTAACTTGGGGCAGTCTGTTTCTTGAACTCACATGTGTCTTTTCTGTGGGGCATGAGTGTGGAGGGTGGAGACAGGCCTTCTGCGGCCAGTGGCCAATATTGTGGGATGCACGTGCCCAGAGGCCAACTTTGAAACTGCCCGCGAAGACAGGCAGGAAAGTGCTTTTACCTCTCTCATCCCTGAGGGTGACTCCTGGCCCTGGGTGGCAGGCGTGGTGGTCGTGGTAGTGGTGGTGTTTATTATTATTTGGAGTCAGAATGCCACTCTGTCACCCAGGCCTTTGTGCAGGGGCATGCTCAGGGTCACCACGGACTCCACCTGCCCTGCTCAGGTGATTTTCCTGTCTTGGCCCACCAAGTGCTGGAACCACAACCCTGCGCCACCATGCCTGGCTTATCTTTGGATTTATTTTTGATGACCAACACGAGGTCTCACCCTGTGTCCCAGGCTGGTGTCAAACCCGCAGGTCAGGCCATCCACTCTCCTGTGCCTCCAAAGGACTGGGATGCCTGGCTGAGTCCCTCAGATAACCCTGTGGTTGTGGTGATGGTTGGTATTATTCTGAGTTGTAGTCCTGCTGTGTTGCCCAGGCTGGAGTGCAGGGTCCTGCTCTCAGCCACCATGGCCTCCACCAGCTGGGCTCCAATGATCCACTCACAGTGGCCTCCTGAGTGGCCGAAACGGAAGACCTGCACCACTAAACTCAGCTCATTATTTTGACTTCTTGTAGAGACGTGGTCTGGGCTGGTCTTGAACCCGGGAGCTCAAGTCATCCTCTCGCCTCAGCCTCCAGAGCACTGGGATGAGAGATGTGAGACCTCATGCCTGGCATCCACACTCCTCTCGGGGCCCCATAGCGAGGTCCACTCCCTTCAAATGACCTGTGACCCTGGAGAGGGCAGCCGGAGTAACCTGCCAGGATCTCCATGGGGTAGTGCCTGGTGTGTGGGCATGTCTCTGCCCGGGCTCCCACCCTTCCTCCAGCCTTGCTCCTCAGATTGGGCCCACTCGATTGTCCCAGTTGCAGCCTGGGGGAAAGGGAGGGCATGACTCTCAAAACTTCAGGGAGACAGCGATGCCCGGGTGACTCACGCATACCTCCTTGGCATTCTGGGAGGCTGAGCTGGGAAGATGTCTGGAGCCTGGGAGCTCCAGACCAGGATGGACACCATAGCAAGACCCCACCTCAATGTCAAGCAAAACCCAGAAAACCTTGGCTGAGGGTAGACCTCGGCAAGAGGATCACCTCCGTCCCATAGTTCAAGATCAGGCAGGAGACCAGGATGTCGATGAAATGGAAAGCCTGTGATCGCAGGAGTTTGGGAGACTGTGCTGAGAGTAGGACCCGAGTTGGCCAATTTGAGTGCAGCCTGGATAACCTAGTGAGGAAAGAAAGAAAGAAAGAAAGAAAGAAAGAAAGAAAGAAAGAAAGAAAGAAAGAAAGAAAAGAAAGAAAGAAAGAAACGCTGGAAGAAAGAAAGGATGGAAGGGTGTGAGGAAGGTAGGAAGAAAGAAAGGAAAGAAAGAAAGAAAGAAATCCATTTTCCTGCAAACCTTCAACCCTCAGCCCTTCCACCTTCGCTCCCCCCATATGTGAAGATCTTCCAAGCTCGGCACCTTTCACACACAAATACCCCCATGACTGTTCCCACTTTGCTGTGGGAGTTCTCAAGGCTCTCTGGCCAGTTTCCTGTCGGCTTTCCTCTCTCCTAGATGTGAAATGTGCCTCAGGGAGGCAGACCCTTCAACTTGGCAATGAGGACTTTCCACCAAGAAAGGCAAGGGACACATCCCTCACCCCGGGACATTTCTTCCCCCATCCCATTTTTTCTTTATCTCAAGACAGTCACCCTGTGAATACATCATGTGCAGCTGAAAATCTGTGAACGATTCTGATGTTTTTGGAGACAGGGTATAGCTCTGTGGCCCAGGCTGGGGCCTGGAGACATGACATTCACCACCAGCCTCAATATCATGGGCTCCATTGATCCTCCAGCCTTAACCTCTGAAGTGGCCAGGAAGATGGGCACCTCGACCCCAGAACCCCTGTTTCTATGGGTGTGGAAACGGGGTCTTCCTGCATGGCCCGGGATGACCTTGGGCTCCTAGGCTCCAGCCATTCTCTGGCCTCGGCCTCCCAGAGTGCTAGGATTCCAAACGTGGGCTGATGCATCAAGCCTTCTAGTTTGTTTTCAAGGAAGGATCAAGGCCAGGTTCTGGAGCTCAACCTTGCCATCCCAGTGCTTTGGGAGGCTGAGACCAGTGTCTGGTCTGAGCCCAGGGGTTAAGACCTGCCTAGGCACCTCAACAAGACTCATCTTTACCCTCCATCTCATATGAGTGGGGTGTGGTGGCATGCGTCTGTTGTTTTGGCTCCTCGGAATTCCCGGGAAAGGCTCACAGGAGCCCACCAGGCCACCGCCCTCCAACCTGGGCGATGGAGTGAGACTCTGAATCAAAGAAAAAATGAAAAAAGGTAAAAAAAGAACAGCATCCATTTGTGAATGGAGTTGGGATCATTATGAACAGAGATCATTTTGGAAGGAGGCCCCAGCCTAAGGCCTAGAGTTCTTGAAAGATGGTGCATTGGCAGACAATCGGGCTGCGGCTTTGGGAGGCTGAGTTGGGGGAC
>NW_007154627.1:0-795 GCF_000164805.1 Carlito syrichta | reverse complement strand
AGATGAGGGGCCTGCATCCTAAAAACCCCACTTGGGTTGTTTGTGTGTGTGTGTGTTCTTGGTTTGGTTTTTATCCATGTCAGTGGTTAGGGTGGAGAGGATTGCTTGAGTCCAGAAGTTTGAGGTTAACCTGGACAACATAGCACATCCATGTAGCTATAAAAGCTGAAACAAATTAGCTGAGATTGGTCGCACATGCCTATAGTTTCAGATGCCTGGGATCCTGAGAAGGAAAAATCTGTTGCACTCAAAAGTTCAAAATTGTCATAAGCTGGGTAGAGTCACCTCAAGCCTGCCTGGGTTACAGAGTGAGACTCAGACTCAGAAAATATTTTTAAATTAATTTTTAGAAAATAAAGGTTGGTCTGGTGCAGTGGCTCATGCCTATAATCCCAGAATTTTGGGAGGCCGAGGCAAGAGGATTGCCTGAGCCTGCGGGTTTGAAACCACCCTGGGCAACATGGTGAGACCTCGTCTCTACAAAATTAGCTTTGTGCGGTAGCACATGCCAGTAGTTCTGGGTATTTGGAAGGTTAAGGCGAAAGGATCACCTGAGCCCAGCAAGTCGTGGCTGCGATGGCTGGGAGTATGCCACTGCACTGCATCCTGAGCGACTGAGTGAGACTCCAACTCAAAAAAGGTGAAAATGAAATTAAAGTCATATTTTCAACATGTAGACGTGACATGCCCAGATAATCTCACCTGAAAAGTAATGTCGAAGAAGGAGGAGGAGAAAGAGGCAAAAATGGCTTCTTCCCAGGTAAATATGTCCCAGGCCAGGTTGTGTGTCTCTCT
>NW_007154626.1:0-5797 GCF_000164805.1 Carlito syrichta | reverse complement strand
CTTCCTACTCCCAGCACAAGGGCCTGTACAAAGTGGACTTAGAATAGGTTCCTACTTCACAAATTAATGAGTGAAGACTCGTGGGTTATTTGTTTTAAAAATCAGAAACCATAAATACAGAGCCCAGAGAAGTGGTTTTCCTCCAGTCTTCTCAGTTTCCAGAGCTGGATTGTCCAAATACTTGCCAGCACACTGCCCAGAGACTCCAGGGCAAAGGCATCTGTTGGGAGCCGGCTGTGGAGGCCTGCCTGAGTGTTAGGGATCCAGGCAGGCTGCGGACCCTGAGACCACTAGGACGAGTTCAGGAGCTGAAGGCCCATTCCCTCTTCCCTTATTTGCTGTTTTGGCACATCCCACTAGCAGGGACTTTGATGATCTAAGCATGAAGTTCTGAGAGTACGACAGGCATGGCTTACTTTAGGAGTCCATTGTTCCCGTTTCTCACAGACTGCAGTTTCGGCTTTAAACTTAACATAATTCAAACTCAGGTCACATTTGGGACCCTTTAATATGGTACAAGCTTCTTTTAAGATTTAATAGTATATTTGTAGAAATTAGTATATACATACAAAGTGCTGTTTCAACCTTAATAATACAGATAAATATCTAGAGCTACTAGAAATGGCCCAGCACAAACTTTGGGCTGGGCCACTTTCCTAAAGGCCCAGCATGAGCTTTGAGCTGGGCCACATTCCTAAGGGCCCAGCGCGTACTTTGGACTAGCCTGCTTTCTTTTAAACCGGTTTTTAGTTACAGTTAGTATAGGGCTTTTTCTACTTATTATAGAAATTGAATTTATTTTATTCATAGAAAGTATTGTAGAATAGGTTATACTATGTCAGTAAATTATGTCAGTTCAACCATGATCTAACATGATATTTTGAGGTTTAATAAGTATACAGCTAACTTTAGAAATTACATTGTTTCTATCTTCTACATTTACAGTTTTGGCTTTAATACAATTTACAGTTTATATTTGGGTTTTATTTTTTAGAAGCTTTATTGCTGATGATCAGGATTAGGAATTAGAAACTTTTATAAAAGTTAAAATAGATCTATAGGATTTCAGAACAGCCATTTTGTTAAGAGATTGTAATCGATTGTTCCCAGAAATGGCCCAGCGTGATCGTTTGACTGGACCACATTCCTTAGGAATTGGTTTGGGCTATAATTAAGAGTTTCTATAGTGTAGGTAGAAAGGAATTGGGATTTAGGTTGGATATTAGAGAGGAATTGGGATTTAGGTTGGATATTAGGTGTTGTGTATGCATAGGTTTTAAAAGTTATTGATTATTAGAATATTATGATATTAGAATTGTTGTATTGCTCTTAAGAAATATTAACCAAGCATGAGGAACAGTGAGATAGTTTTGGGATCCCCATTAATCATACTCCAGGAAACACCTGGTGGGGGGGAATGCCCCTCATCCACCTGGCTCTATGTTCATGTAAATGTCTTGTGATTTAATTGGGATTGCCCTTCCTCTTACTCCAGGAAACACCTGGTGGGTGAGGGATGCCCCTCATTCACCTGGCTTTGTGTTCATGTCAAAGTTTTGTGATTGTTCTTCCTCATGCCTGAGGAAACACCTGGTGGGTTGTGTTCATGTGAAAGACTTGTGAGACTGCCTGTATAAAATTTGGGGATAAATACCCACTGTAAGTTTCAATAAATGACTTCTGCACTAGAAAGAGTCCAGCTTCTTCCTTTCTCCCCCAGTCTCTTTCTTTCTTTTAATATCTATCCCTACAGAAACGCTGACACCATCACACCTTCCAAGGGACCTCCTAAATCTCTTTTTGGGGGCTGGCCCCCCCAAAGGCATCCATCTCTTTACATTCAATCTTCCTGCCGAGGCACCTGTCTTCACCTGCTGGCTAGGTGATGAAACCAGTTACCTGGACACCTGAGATGTCAGGTAGCTTAGAGCTGTGAGCAGATTGCATTTAAAAAGTGTAGGGTTTTGTTATTTCTGATATTGTTTCTGCTGTTATCTATCCTTCAGAAGTCTAAGTCTCGGGTAGGTTACTGAAGCACTTTGAAACTCTGCTCCCGAGTTCCTGAGGCAGGCAGGGAGCTACGGATTCTCTGTCTCGATTTGTATCCTATTAAGTGTCTCATGGAAGCAAGAAAACACCTCTCCTCAGTCAGCTTCCTCCCTGGGCTGGTGAACTCCCCTTCCTTGGCCAAGCTCTTGCTGGGCTGGTGCAGTGAGGGGTGCTGGGCCCAAAGAAGAGGGGACCAGACTCTTGGCAGGACCCTGCCCCATCCACTCAGTGGTTGTGCATGGACACCCCCTTGAGCCACGTCCCAAGGGGACACCAGCACACCAGAGTAAACAGGACACAGTCTCTGCCCCAGGGACAGACAGGGAAAGAGAGCATTTCACTGCTTTCACCCATTCCATGCAAGATGATCTGAGTAACTGCCATCAGTATTTCTATCAGTGCCTAGGAATCTTTAAAGAAATACAATAATACACCTACAACTGAGGTCTGATCCTTGCCCTTCCCCAGTCCCAGTCCCCTTCCTTGATGTGAAAGCAAGCACTGTCCTGAAACTGGCCTGTGTGCTTCCTGTCCTGAGAAGAATACTCCAGGGTATGCCTCAGAAGAGGGCATGGCAATGCTTTGAATATTTTTACTACTTGCACTAAGTCACACTGAATTGATAATGCTGAACATGCTTTCTTTACTCACCATTGTAGTTCTCTTGGACTGGATTCATATGCATAGAGTTCACTTATTTTAATTGCTGTTACAATGTGTTCACAGAATATACCATTACTTCTTTACCCAGTTCCTTGTTGCTAGGCACTGCGCTCTTCCAATACTATGAAATATTCCCCCACAAAACACTCATTCTCATCTCCCCGGGGAGAAGGCCCAGCAGTGGAATCTCTGAGTTATGAGTCTGTGTTTATCTCACATTAGCATGGTGCCCCTGGTCTACATTGAAAGCCGGGCAAAGTATTTTCTTCTCCTGGTGACAGCCTGTTCTACCACATGTCTGGCCTTCATATCACTGTGGCCCTGCCTGGGTGTCCAGTGGTCATAGGAGCAGGCATTACCCCAGGGAGTCAGTGGAGCACGTTTGCCTGTGTAGGTTAGTCATCAGGGATTGTGTCTTTTGTGAAGTCTGAGGTCATGTCTTGTGACAGTTTTTCTCAGGGGTTGCTTATCTTTCTTCCTTGGTGCTCTCCTTGAGCAAGGCCCGAGGACATCCAGGGCCTTTTCTCTTTTCCTTTCCTTTCTCTACAGCTCCCACTGCAAGACCCACATAGCTTATCACACCAAGGTATCCCAGTGGGCTGCTATTAGCACTCAGGGTGGAGTGGAAGGAAGCTCCACTGGCATTCATGCCTTGTGTTTGGAGTTCTGTGGCTGGTCCCCCCATCCCTAAGTTTTCAGATGGCAGTGGGATTATGGGTGACTCAGCCCTTCTGAGGAGTTTGGAGGCCCTGGGACAGATGCAGTGAGCATGGGCCTCGCTGACTGCAGCCACAGACTGACTTCTGTTGTACCCAATATTCACCAAATGAATAAAACCTGGTTCAACTTACTACGATGTTGAGATACCTCAGCATAGGTTTCAGAAAGTCATGGTGAAAAAGAGATGCAATGTGAGTTGCGATCATCATGGCAAGGCTGGGTGTGGATCTGCACAGTTCCTACCCAGACCCACAATGGAGAGATGAGCATACAGAGAAGGCTTGGCCCCCTCCAGGATAGATGGAGAGGAAAGAGGAGGAGATGGAAGAGAGGATACCTGAAGATGAGCTTGGGAGGAGGCTTCTGGTCTGCATCAAACTTCCCCAGAAGAAGGGTTTCATAACCAACCTCTCAAAGGGATAGTGAGGCAAAAGCAGGATTGGTTCACAACCTCACCCAACTGCAGCCCAGCACCCCCCTCCTCCCTCAGCAGCCACTCCACATCCAGCTACAGGAAATCATGGCAATACAGCCAGGAGATATTTCTTATGCCATACTGAAACCAGTAGGGAGTCTTGATAGAATTACAACTCACACTGAGATGAAAAGAGATGGCATGGCCACCATGAAGGGAACCTCTAAAGGTTTATGGACAGTGTGTATTTTGGAAAAACTTTTTGCATCAAAATAAATTCATACTAGCTTGCTATAACATGTGTTGGGGCAGGATCTAGTTTGAGGCACTACGAAGACATCAGTTGGAAAAGAGCTTCTATCAATCAGAGCAGCATGAATTTTGCTTAAATTGAAGCAAGAACAAGCATACAATTTATGGTGAAACTTGAGTGGAAGAGTGGTGAAATTATTAGTATTTTGTGAAACGTTTGTGAGAAAAATACCCCAAAGAAATTAGCAGTCTGCTAATGGAGTGTTGGGAGCCGGCTGTGGAGGCCTGCCTGAGCATTAGGGATCTCAGGCTGCGGACCCTGAGACCACTAGGATGAGTTCAGGAGCTGAAGGCCCATTCCCTCTTCCCTTCTTTGCTGTTTGGCATGATCCACTAGTAGGGACTTTGATGATCTAAGCATGAAGTTCTGAGAGTATGACAGACATGGCTAACTCTAGAAATTCCATTGTTCCCGTTTCTCACACACTGTGGTTTTGGCCTTTCTATCAATTATGGTTCAAACTCAGGGCACATTCAGGAGCCTTATATATGATATATGATACAAGCTTCTTTATAAGATTTAAAAGTATATTTGTAGAATTAGTGTATACATTTAGAGAGCTGTTTTCAGCTTTAAATGGTATAGATGATTATCTAGAGTTACCAGAAATGGCTCAGCATGAACTTTGGGCTGGGCCACATTCCTAAGGACCCAGTGTGTACTTTGGACTGGGCTGCATTCTTTTAAACTGGTTCTTTAGCTACAATTAGTGTAGGTTTTTTCTATTTATTATAGAAACTGAATTTATTTTATTCATAGAAAGTATTGTAGAATAGGTCATGCTACATCAGGGGATTATGTTAGTTCAAGCATGATCAAGCATGATATTTTGAGGTTTTATAAGAATACAGCTAGCTTTAGAAATTTCATTGTTCCCATATTCTGGGAACAATGCAGCTTTGGCTTTAGTACAATTACAGTTTGTATTTGGGTTTTATTTTAGAAGATTTATTGCTGATGATCAGCTTTATATATTAGGATGAGTAATTAAAAACTTTATAGAAATTAAGGTAGATACATAGGATTTTAGAATAGCCATTTGTTAAGAGATTATAATCAGTTGTTCCTGGAAATGGCCCAGCATGATCTTTGGACTGGGCCACATTCTTTAGGAACTGGTTTGAGCTATAATTAAGAGTTTTTTTATAGTACAGGTAAAATTAGTACAGAATAGGAAGGATTTAAGTCAGTCATTAGGTGTTGGGAATGCATAAATTTTAGAAGTTATTGATTATTAGAGTATTATGATGTTAGAATTGTTGTATTGTTTATGAAGAACATTAACCAAGCATAAGGAACAGTGAAATAATATTGGAATAGTCTTTCCTCATGCTTGAGGAAATGTCTTGTAGGTGGGGGACGCCCCTCATCCACCTGGCTTTGTGTTCATGTGAAAATCTTGTGATTTTGCCTGTGAAACTTTAGGATAAAAGGTCTATGGTTTGTCCCATTAAACGGCTTCTGCACTAGACAGAGTCCAGTCTCTTTCTTTCTCCCCCCCTTCTCTTTCTTTCTCTTTATTTCTCCAGAATAATCACCGATGCTGCCACACCTCCCAGGGATCCCCTAAATCTCTCTGCAGGGGCTGGCCCCCCAAAATGGAGAACTTGTTTTAAGAAAGCACAAGATGCTGTAGT
>NW_007154625.1:0-734 GCF_000164805.1 Carlito syrichta | reverse complement strand
TCTCATCATGTACTAGCACAAAGAGACACTCCACATTACAAAAACACTTTTATCAAGATCCAACCATCCATCAGCGTGGAAACCCTCTGCTCAGTGGGACAGTGACACCCTGGGCCCAGGGTAACAGGGTGCCTTTCTCTGAAGGGGTCCAGCCCCTCTGCCAGGTCGTGAGATCTCCTGAAGGAGAGACGGATAGGCGAAAAATGAAAACAATATACCCGGACACCTGCTTCCTGAGCAGATGACATCCTTTATTAGTTAACAGAAAGCTTTTATAGCATTTGTCAAAGGGGCAAGACAAAGAAAATTCCTTCACATACATATGTTTTAAAAGTTACCACCATCTAGCGGTCTTTAGAAGAAACGAATAAGCCAAAAACACTATCTACTTTCAGTTAATGAGTCTTGAGATAAGTGTAAAAGGAGTTTCACTTAAACTAAACATAATGCATACAAGGTTTATTTGACTTCGGTTCCACATCACTTGTGCAATTAAAAAAGCCTTAAAATCACTAATACAAAACTATAGATTGTACCTAGTGATAATGGGAATATGAAGACTATTAACTTGACCAAACAACAGTGGCTAGCATTTAAAGAATAACTATGAAAGTCACTTACTGTGAAGATACATACACTAATCTTTACTCTGAATAAACATATAAAGTGAACTAAACATAATGAAATAAAACTAACACAACTAAAATTATTATGGTTGCATAATTGCCAATGAG
>NW_007154624.1:0-341 GCF_000164805.1 Carlito syrichta | reverse complement strand
GCCACCTCACTTATCAAATGGATGTACTAATTTACATTTTCACCAAGAGTGTGTATGAGTTCCCTTTTCTCTGCATCCTTGTCTGCATTTGTTCTTGTTTTTCTTTTTGTGTATGTGTGTCTTTTTGATAATAACGATTCTAACTGAAGTGAGGTGATATCTCATAGTGGCTTTTATATCTATTGTCCATTTGCACATCTTCATTTAAGAATTATCAGTTCAGATCTTGGCCCATTTTTAATGAAATTATTCTTTTGCTATTAAGTAGTTTGAATTCTCATATATTCTGATTTTTAACTCCTTAGCACATACAGAACTTGTAAATACTTTCTCCCATTCTG
>NW_007154623.1:0-812 GCF_000164805.1 Carlito syrichta | reverse complement strand
CTTTATACCATTTTGAAGGGGCAAGACAAAGAAAACTCTTTCACATACATATCTTTAAAAGTTACCAGCTAGTGGTCTAGTAGCAAACAAACCAAGATTCCCATAGGCTTTAGTAGCAAATAAGCCAGGAATTTCATAGGCATTAGACAAGTCCTATTCATAAAGCCAACAATGACACTCTCAGTCCAATGTCCCAAATTACAAATGTTTCAAGAAAGCTTCTTTAAGAGTATATTTCTTTATGTGTCAGGAATATTCTCATCTTAGGCTCTTATGTTCTTCAGAGTCCTGTGATCGCCTCCCTTGTCCAGATGTCCTCGTTACTTTTCTCTTATCTTGCAGTGCCTGTTTCTAAAGAGAACTCAAAAGAAGCTTTTAGTAATGTTTCCCAGGCCCCTCAAGGTTACTTTCTGTTTTAGCTGATCTGTCATAAAAGTGTCTGATTATTATATTCTGAGTTCAGTGAAAACCTACTCTATAAATGTTAACTTAGAGTTTTAACTATAGAATTAAGTAAAAACCTTAATATTAATCTTATCCTAAGTTAGTGAAAACAGTGTTATAAATCACCTACATAACTTCTAGATAAGTGCTAGAACTTACAATGAATTCATAATGAACTTATTATAAACTTGTGCTTCTAAAAAATCCTTATGTTTAAACACTAAACTGCATAATCCTAAATCTAATAAGGGGTGAATATATTTACATCATTTATACTTAAGCAATATCAGTAACTTATAACCAAGTGAAAGAAAGCATTCTTGATGTGCTTCAGAGTTTAACCCTTGCATATGTTAGAATAGGCCAAG
>NW_007154622.1:0-871 GCF_000164805.1 Carlito syrichta | reverse complement strand
TCCAAATTACAAATGTTTCAAGAAAGCTTCTTTAAGAGTATATTTCTTTATGTGTCAGGAATATTCTCATCTTACGCTCTTATGTTCTTCAGAGTCCTGTGATCGCCTCCCTTGTCCAGATGTCCTCGTTACTTTTCTCTTATCTTGCAGTGCCTGTTTCTAAAGAGAACTCAAAAGAAGCTTTTAGTAATGTTTCCCAGGCCCCTCAAGGTTACTTTCTGTTTTAGCTGATCTGTCATAAAAGTGTCTGATTATTATATTCTGAGTTCAGTGAAAACCTACTCTATAAATGTTAACTTAGAGTTTTAACTATAGAATTAAGTAAAAACCTTAATATTAATCTTATCCTAAGTTAGTGAAAACAGTGTTATAAATCACCTACATAACTTCTAGATAAGTGCTAGAACTTACAATGAATTCATAATGAACTTATTATAAACTTGTGCTTCTAAAAAATCCTTATGTTTAAACACTAAACTGCATAATCCTAAATCTAATAAGGGGTGAATATATTTACATCATTTATACTTAAGCAATATCAGTAACTTATAACCAAGTGAAAGAAAGCATTCTTGATGTGCTTCAGAGTTTAACCCTTGCATATGTTAGAATAGGCCAAGTGGCATAGTGGGAAAAATGGAAAAATAAACCATAATATTTCCAGGTTAGCTGTGATTCTTCGCATAAACATGCCATCTTCTTTTTTCATGACTGCACAGAATTTCTTCATCTGTATCAACAGCAAAGATGGAAGACAGAAGGGCCTCAGATGCCTGGGCTCGCTTTGCGGCCAGGGGTCCTCAGCGCACCTGGACTTTGTCATCAGGCGGGCCTCCAAGGCTGGCTCCCAACAAATATCTTTCTTTAGTTT
>NW_007154621.1:0-630 GCF_000164805.1 Carlito syrichta | reverse complement strand
TCACCTGGAATATCATGTTCAGATAACTCTGTTTTTGCAGCTGTACTTTCTTTCTCCTAACTATTCCTCTTGGGCTTTCTCTTACAGGTTTGTGTTGTATACTATCAGACAATGGAAAATTTTCCGAAACAAAGGCCAGCATAGCGGCCGTGGCATGCACCTGACAATGCGAAAACTGATTTTAAAAAAATGTTGCCTTTCTACCAAAACATAACAACACATTTATTTTGTTTTCTAAATATAAAGGAAATACACACTGAAAGAAAAGCCAAATCTTCAGATCTCTGTGAAATGAAAGTCTTTTCTTACGTACCTTTCCTCCAAACTTAATTCCTTCTCAGAAGGTGTGAGCAGACGTGTGTTTCTTGCATCCCGCAGCCCCGCTTGAATGCATCTTCTGTAACTCAAGACCTGAGCGGGACCTGGAGCCTTATCCAATCAGTGGATGGCGACTTGGAGACTGTCCAATTAGAGAGTTGCCGGAAGTGAGGAGGCTCCTTTTGGCTACTGACTGGGTTTTTGTATCTGGCGCCAGTGGAAATCCCGGGTCATCTCCAAGAGAACTGCAAGTCTTTACTTCAGCCTTTGTTGCCCTTTGACGTGCTTGTCCTGGGAGTTCACAGGGAGGAC
>NW_007154620.1:0-725 GCF_000164805.1 Carlito syrichta | reverse complement strand
GAAAAAGATGGAACTCTCCCCAAATCATTTTACGAAGCCAACATCACATTGATACCCAAACCAGGTAAAAGATCCAACAAAGAAAGAGAACTACAGGCCAATATCTTGATGAACATAGATGCTAAAATTCTCAACAAGATCCTAGCAAACCGGATTCAGCAATACATCTCAAAAATCATCCACCATGACCAAGTAGGCTTCATTCCTGGCATGCAAGGCTGGTTCAACATTCGTAAAACCATAAATGTAATTAAATACATCAACAGATGTCAAAACAAAAACCACATGATCATATCACTAGATGCAGAAAAAGCTTTTGATAAAATCCAGCACCCCTTCTTGATAAAAACCCTTGAACATCTAGGCATACGGGGAACATACCTCAAAATAGTAAAAGCCATCTATGAGAAACCCACAGCCAGCATACTCCTAAATGGACAAAAATTGGAACCAATTCCCCTGAAAACTGGAACTAGACAAGGATGCCCACTCTCTCCCCTCCTGTTCAACATAGTATTGGAAGTCCTGGCTAAAGCAATCAGAGAAGAGGAGGCAATCAGAGGTATTCAAATAGGAAAAGAGGAAGTCAAGTTATCTCTCTATGCAGATGATATGATGGTGTACCTTGAAAACCCAAGAGAATCTGTCAAAGGCCTCCTTACATTGATAAAAGCCTTTGGCAAAGTCTCAGGATACAAAATAAATGTACAAAAGACAATCGCATG
>NW_007154619.1:0-789 GCF_000164805.1 Carlito syrichta | reverse complement strand
TCGGATGATAATTTGGAGCCACATTGTCAGTAACCCGGGGTCTCTAATGGAGCTCATCTCTAATTACTTTCTCTCCACAGGTGTCTGGCAGAGGTCCAGATGGGAGCACGCTGGGCATCCACTGTGAGTGGCTAGAGAGGCAGTACGCATCCCTGCCCAGGTATGTCATGGAGGGTCTCCCTCCCTGCTCACCCACAAGTGAGCCTTTCGAGAAGGTGACGTGAAACCAAATTCTGGCTTTGAGATAGAGAATATGTTATAATTTTGCCTTACTGCCATCTGCTGTAGTGCCAGTGCCATCTTCACAACTGTGCTAATAATTGAAACACTTGTGGGTTATTTTTTAAGGGAAGAAAATAGTATATCATTGCAATTGAACATGTCAGCAAGAATACTGGGTCCTAAATGGAAATCCTAAGCTATTGCTGTAAAAATGGTATTGAACATCCCACACCGAGCTTAGAGACAGTAAAATAGTAAATCCTCTGTCCTGGGAGTTGCCCACAAGGAAGGGTGGGTCAGTCTCAGGCATGAATTTTCCTGCAGGTGTTAAAGAGCAGTGGAAAAATGTAAGTTGAGAGGGTGTTCTCTGCTTGAATTGGAACCTGGCGAGGTTCTCAGGGCAGTGAGCAGGTGCAGGAGAGACGCAGCCCAGCAGGGAAGCCTCTGCATGGGAAAACTGTCTTGGCCATCCCGGCCCAACATGATCCCTCATGTTGTAATGATGCACCCCTGAAAGCAAGACCTCACTCTCAAAAGCAGTGGCCTTATCTAGAATGAAGAGTAATT
>NW_007154618.1:0-552 GCF_000164805.1 Carlito syrichta | reverse complement strand
AAAAAATAAATTTATGCAGCTGTGAACAAAATCACTACAGTTTTCAAAACTGCCTCATTTTCTGAAGGATTGTACTTTTAAACGTTTGCCCTGAGTCTTCTGGCTCATCAGTACAAAACAAACATTGAGGCTCTTCCTTACTATACGTTAAAGTCAGGCATATGCTGGAAACGATTTTGCTGACAGGCCTGATGGAGTTAGAATGCTGACACTCAGATAATCCAACTGCTTCCTTAAGCCCGTGCACACATGTAGTTTGGTGTAAACACTATAATATCATCTGTCTTCTTCTGCATGCCCATTAAAATATGCTCATTTGGACTTTAATGGTTATGTTGATTGTCTTTTGTATTCTCTATTACCTTAGTACTGCTCTAATTTCATTCAACGTATGGCCTTCTGAAATCTTTATCTTTCTTGATTGCAACTTTTTTTTTGTAGCACACAAATAGGAAGTTTACCTGGCTTTTCAGTCAATGAATGTGGTCCATCTACTACATGTGTTGAATGCTTGCTTTGTTTTAAAGGAGTGGTGACATAATTTGAAGTCAG
>NW_007154617.1:0-889 GCF_000164805.1 Carlito syrichta | reverse complement strand
TTCTTGAACCCAGGGTCCAGCTTATGCACAGTCACGATGACTGGGCGGACCTGGGCCCCCCGGAGTAAATATGTTACAAGCGCCTCCGGCTATCTAACATTCCAGAAGACCTAACCGGGTTCCACCCTGCCTGTCTGACCGTTAGTGGTCAGTCATGGTCAGCCGGAGCCCGTGCAAATCAAACACAAACCAACCAATCAGTATCTCTGTAACCGCACTCATACAATCCATCCAATCCTGTGTGGACAAGTTTGTAATGCCACCCCACTCCTTCCAAATCGTGTATAAAAAAATGCTTGCAAACCTGAGTCGGGGTTCTGGTTCCTGTACCGGTGCGCCGGTAACGGACGTGAGCCCAGACGAGCCTGAATAAAGACCCTCGTGTGATTTGCATCACAGCTGGCTCTTTGGTGGTCTCTCGGATTCAGGATTCGGGTACAACAAAAGAATGATGCTGGGTGAAGCTCCCTGCCTCATTATTTATAAAAAATCATAGGAAGGGTGAAGAGGACCTATACAAGATACTTGTGTAGTGATACGAAAAGTAGCAAATATTTGCAAAGCTCCTTTAAGCAACTATTTTGTTTCCTTACTCTATGTTTTTTGGGGGTACACAATTTTCTTATATTTATTATGTAGTATTGCAGTGGCCCTATATTATTACACAAATTACAAGTATTGATAGCTTTCATTATGGATGTCCTATCCTAAGGACTTTATTTACCCATCTAAGCTGATGCTCAAAAATATCTTGTGACATTAATCTTTTCTTCACCATTTTGGAGGTTTAGGAAGGTTAAAATTAATCTAAGGTGATAGAGGCAGCAGAGCTGGGCTCAACCATCCACATGACTCAGTCCAAAGTGTTTATCACCAGAGTTTTCTGTGA
>NW_007154616.1:0-766 GCF_000164805.1 Carlito syrichta | reverse complement strand
CAATCAGTATCTCTGTAACCGCACTCATACAATCCATCCCAATCCTGTGTGGACAAGTTTGTAATGCCACCTCACTCCTTCCAAATCGTGTATAAAAAAATGCTTGCAAACCTGAGTCGGGGTTCTGGTTCCTGTACCGGTGCGCCGGTAACGGACGTGAACCCAGACGAGCCTGAATAAAGACCCTCGTGTGATTTGCATCACAGCTGGCTCTTTGGTGGTCTCTCGGATTCAGGATTCGGGTACAACAAAAGAATGATGCTGGGTGAAGCTCCCTGCCTCATTATTTATAAAAAATCATAGGAAGGGTGAAGAGGACCTATACAAGATACTTGTGTAGTGATACGAAAAGTAGCAAATATTTGCAAAGCTCCTTTAAGCAACTATTTTGTTTCCTTACTCTATGTTTTTTGGGGGTACACAATTTTCTTATATTTATTATGTAGTATTGCAGTGGCCCTATATTATTACACAAATTACAAGTATTGATAGCTTTCATTATGGATGTCCTATCCTAAGGACTTTATTTACCCATCTAAGCTGATGCTCAAAAATATCTTGTGACATTAATCTTTTCTTCACCATTTTGGAGGTTTAGGAAGGTTAAAATTAAGCTAAGGTGATAGAGGCAGCAGAGCTGGGCTCAACCATCCACATGACTCAGTCCAAAGTGTTTATCACCAGAGTTTTTCTGTGAACTCTTGAGGGAATCCTGAGTATCTGGGAAAGGTCTTCAGTTCCTGTATGCACAGCCTCTGTCCCTACA
>NW_007154615.1:0-665 GCF_000164805.1 Carlito syrichta | reverse complement strand
TGAGGACTCATATAACCATGATCATATGCATCCTGGCAATATGACGTGTAGTTTCCTGTATATGATGAATCCCATTACCCAGCTTCCCGCTTCACTGTGCAGGATGGTGAAGCAGATCTTGGTGAGCGAGAATTCCAGTTGTTTGGATATCAAGAGAAAGACTGCCATAATGTTCTTTGGGAACTTGAATCCAAGATTCCTGGTTCCCCTTCACAAGACCTACCCAAAATGTGGAATATTCAAAACCCAACATCCCAATTCCGTTCTGCCCGCCCTAAAGAATTTTCTGTAGTTTGCAGTCACCTGAATCGACGGATTTTATATCAATATGCCTTTTGATTCTGGGGAACATGATTATGGTTGCCAAAGTTCCTAGGACACAAAAGGATTTGTAGGGCCAGATCCTTGATTACAACTTACTGAAGACCTGAAATTTCCTGTGGATCTGCAAAGACAGATTTAGCGTATCCACGAAGCAAGTAGCTCTGAAAAATGTAGGGACCCAGAAGCCCAGATTGATGATTAAACGTTATCAAGAGGCCCTGTAGATTCCTGTTAATGGGAACACCTAGAACCGGATTTCATTTTCGTTCTCAGTAAGATGCCCTGATTTTTCCTGTGGACTTGGATTCCAATCTCTTTATACAAAAATACAGATGCCCATA
>NW_007154614.1:0-846 GCF_000164805.1 Carlito syrichta | reverse complement strand
CCTAATTCAACTTCACTGGTCCCCCTAAATCAAACTTAACTAACCATACTTCTATAACAAAATGGTTACTTAAATTTTCTTTAATCTATAGAAACTATTCTATAAATTTCTAAAATCACATCAAGAGAACCTGTGGCTTGCACTAAGTCTCCTCAATGTGACTCAAGGTTAAACTTAAATTGTTTAAAAGCAGAAACCATAAACCGTAGAAAATAGGAACAATAGACTCCCAAGTTAACTGTGTTCGTTCCGGTTTCAGAGTCCTCTGTTAGAGCCAGCAGGAGCCTTTCCTGGTTTCTTGTGCCAAGTGGAAAAAGGGGGGAGGCATCCTAGTGGCATCGGGGTTCATGGCCCTCCCTGATCCCTAATGCTCACTGAGACTCTGTGGCTCCCAACAAGACATCATCCATCCTGCTTCTTGATGACAGGACTCACCAGGCTTTGTTTCTGTGAGTTGCCTCCTCTCCTGCCCCTGGCATGCCTCACGATCTGAGGCAAGGCTGAATGGGCTGAGAGAGAGAGAGAGAGAGAGAGAGAGAGAGAGAGAGAGACTTTTCCATCTGATCCTCTTGTCTTTCTTCTTGTCAAACCTGTAACATGAAGCCATCAGTCACCTTATGGAGAGCACACTGCACAGTGATCTCTCCAGGACTTTCTGGAAAGAGTAGCTATTTTATAGTAAACTGGAAACTGGGACACCATACCATCAGTGATGTGAGACAGAACTGCTATTTGTGTCCTGGGGACAACATTATAAGTATTTTGTGGCTTAGATTCACCCAGAGGCTCATGGCCCTCCGGCAGCTGTCCATGCCTGTCTCCTGCAGGGAAGCTGTGTTGCTGGAG
>NW_007154613.1:0-1955 GCF_000164805.1 Carlito syrichta | reverse complement strand
TAGTAAACTGGAAACTGGGACACCATACCATCAGTGATGTGAGACAGAACTGCTATTTGTGTCCTGGGGACAACATTATAAATATTTTGTGGCTTAGATTCACCCAGAGGCTCATGGCCTCCGGCAGCTGTCCATGCCTCTTTTTGCAGGGAATCTGTGTTGCTGGAGGATGGCACTTCTCCAGAGCAAGAGTCTTAGACAGAGTGACCTCACCAACTCCCTTGTGTCACAAGTGGGAATTTGCAGTCCCAGGAGGTGGGGGGCTTGCTCAAGGACAGAGCCACATAAAGATAGGTCTGCTCAGGTGAAGCCAGGTGAAGGTAGGTGTGCACAGGTGAAGGCAGGTGTGCACAGAGGATGCCAAGTGTGCACAAGCAAAGACAGGTGATGCCAGGTGTGCACAGGTGAAGACAGATAAAGGCAAGTGTGCACAGGTAATGTCAAGTGTGCACAGATGTGCACAGGGGAAGGCAAGTATGCACAGGTGAAAGCAGGTGTGCATAGGAGAAGGCAGGTGTGTCCGGGTAGAAATGAGTGCTCTGGCCAGCAAGTCTCTCCACTCCCTGGGCCTTGCCAGAGTCTTCCATGCATTCTCCATTTTTTTCTGCTTGTTTTTCACAGCAGCAGGAGGTTCTCTCACACATCAGACATTGGACAATTCACTCATTTCTACAAAATCTCATGACTTCTGGTTCAGTGTCATAAGCCCGGTGCTGTAAGTATCCCCAGATTTCACAAATCCCCCAACTGCCATGCAGAGGTGCCCTCTGTGTCTCACCTCTGGATCGGAATGTGCACTTCTATTCTCTGTTCCTTTTCATGGGTTTGTTTTCCATGAATTTTTTCAGAAAGGCCTCCTGGGTCTTTTTTTTTGAGTTGGAGTCTTACTCCATCAGACTGGAGTGCAGTGGTACACTCCCAGCCACCGCAGCCTCAACCTGCTGGGCTCTGGCGATCCTTCCACCTCAGCCTTCCAGGTAGCCAGAACTACAGGCACGTGCTACCATGCCTGGCTAATTTTTGATTTATTGTAGAGATGATGTCTCACCAAGTGGCCCAGGCAGGTCTTGAACCCACAGACTCACGCAATCCACTCATCTCAGCCTCCCAAACCACTGGGATTACAGGCTGAGCAATCTAGCCTGACCCTCCTGAGTCTTTGAACAAGCATCAGAGCAGTGAACCCGGCTATCTGGAAGCACTGCTGGCAGACTAGAGGACAGGATGGGACAGTAGACTGGAGGGGAAGCCACTGATGGAGGGGTTACTGGAGGAAGGTCCACGTCCAGGGTTTGTGCCTCCTCCTGGGCCTCCCTTAGGGGTGCAGAACTGTCTGTAGAATTCAGGAGTTAATGCCCCCAGGAGCCACTCCCAACCACTATGGAAGCTGATCTGGGAGGCTGGGAGAGGGAGGTGTCTTGTTTCCACCATACAGGCCTGCAATCCTGCCAGGGTGCATTCTGCGGCTTCCAAGAAATGCTTTACAAGCTCACAGCCAAGACTGGATAGTATTTTTTTTTTTTGAGTCAGGGTCTGTCTCTGATGCCCAGGCTGGAGGGCAGTGACACAATCACAGCTCACTGCAGCCTCGACCTCCCAGACTCAGCTAATCCTTCCACCTCAGCCTCTTGAGTATCTGGGACTGCTAATGTGCTTCGCCATGCCCAACTGAGTCTTTAATTTTTTTGTAAAAACATGGTCTCGTTGTGCTGCCCAGGCTGATCTTGAACTCCTGGGCTCAAGCAATCCTCCTATCTTGGCCCCCCAAAAATACTGGGATTATAGGCATGAGCCCCTGCGCCCAGCCAGGAAATATGTTTGATCCATCAACATTTCTTGGTTAAAAAGAAAGAAACCACTTGAAACTACTTTATTATTATTATTCAGTTTTGCATATCACACCAAAGCCAGCATTATGTTCACTGTGAAACAAAGTATTGCTCTCATCAACTCAG
>NW_007154612.1:0-995 GCF_000164805.1 Carlito syrichta | reverse complement strand
GAGTAGCTGGAGATAAAAGCCATGCACCATCACACCTCGATACAATGATAGGTTTGATACAAGAGTGTTCATGAGGTCATCAGAGGCATGTAAGGAGGCAGCAGGGCAAGGGCTGGCCTTGGGCTCAGGCACAAGGGGACAGACTCATTCCCAACAGGGGAGGCAGAAGTGAAGAACATGTGGCCCTGCCTCTCAGTCCACGCACTGCCTGATTCACTCCCATGGGATGTGACCAGAACAGGCAAATCCACAGAGACGAGAGCTCCATAGCTGCCAGGGAATGGGGTGAGAAGCAGGAGGGACTGCCGATGGGAATGGGGTTTCCTCTTCGGGTGCCAACAACATTCTAAGATTGACAGTGGTGAGGGTGCACATGGCTGTGAATTCACTGAAGTCCACCGGCCTGTGCACTTTCCAAGGGGGAACTGTAGGGATGTAAGTCGCATCTCTATTTTTGAAAGAAAACAAAAACGTGTTTGGGTCCTATGGTGAGAAGCCCCAAAGATGTATCCTTGCATTTTAAACCGTGTTATCCCAATCACCTCAAGAACCCGTGACCAGGGACCAGTCTCTGGTGAGGAGGCGGGAAGGAAAAGAGTTCCAGGAAAAGGAGTCTTGCTGGAGGTGAGATGAGCTGTTGGCAGCCGCTGGGGCCTGGGAGCACCCAAGAGGACACAGGGATGCAGGCATGGCCAAGCCAGCCCTCTGCCACAGCCCAGAGCCTGCCTGATGCCCACTCACCCACTGTCCTGATGGTGTGCAGGAACACAGCAAAGGGTGAACATTCCCAGAGCCCACCTCCTACCTGGAAAAACCCAGCCCAGGGAGCCAAGCACAACCTTCCTTGGTGTGGGATTAAGTGGCTGCCACTCATGACCATGGCCATGCAAGCTTTCACATTCCCAGAAGCATGGGCTCCACTGACTCCTCAAGGAAGATGCACCCTCTCACCTCACAAGGCTGAGGGTACAAATCAGATATGTGCACAGCATGGC
>NW_007154611.1:0-707 GCF_000164805.1 Carlito syrichta | reverse complement strand
GGGATTAAGTGGCTGCACTCATGACCATGGCCATGCAAGCTTCACATTCCCAGAAGCATGGGCTCCACTGACTCCTCAAGGAAGATGCACCCTCTCACCTCACAAGGCTGAGGGTACAAATCAGATATGTGCACAGCATGGCACTCAGAGGGCTCTCGTGATGGAGAACAGTCATGTCTGTGCTCACCTTCCAGAACTCTCTGTCATGACAGGGGCTGCCACATGGTTTTTGAAGAATACAGGGTGTGGTGGGGGGCGGCGGTGGAGGCATGACTCAGGGAAAAGGTGAGAAGGAGAAGATGGGGGCAGAGGCTGCAGGATGGGGGGGCGTCCTAGCATCAGAAAACATAGGAAAGCTCCAACACAGGGTAATGACCATGACAACCGTGTGCCCTCGATGAGCAGAAAATAAGGGTGATAGCCCGAGGGAGGAGGAGGGGAAAGCCTCTGCACTCGGGTTTGGCGAGACAAGAGGACTGAGGTCATTTGAGAATTGAGCTGATCTGAGAGGCCATCAGGAAGCATTTGCTGGAATGGGGATGTCTCTGTCAGTGGGGGTGGGGCTTGGGTTAGGCACAGCAGAGACTCCTGACAAGGCTGAGAGTCAGGGATTGGGTGGGGCTGAATGTGTGTGTCTGTGTGTGTGTGAGTGTGTGTGTGTGTGTGTGTGTGTGTGTGTGTGTGTGTGTGTGTGTGTGACAGAGAGG
>NW_007154610.1:0-736 GCF_000164805.1 Carlito syrichta | reverse complement strand
TAAAATGGGCAAAAGACATGAACAGACACTTCACAAAGGAAGACATCCGAGCAGCAACAGACACATGAAGAAATGTTCAACCTCACTAATCATCAGGGAGATGCAAATCAAAACCACACTGAGATACCACCTAACTCCAGTCAGAATGGCAATTATCAACAACTCAAAAAATAACAGCTGCTGGAGAGGGTGTGGTGAAAAGGGAATACTTCTACACTGTTGGTGGGAGTGTAAACTAGTGCAACCTCTGTGGAAAGCAGTGTGGCGATTCCTAAAAGCTCTAAAAATTGACCTTCCATATGACCCTGCAATCCCCCTACTGGGAATATACCCTGAAGAACACAAATCACTCTATAAAAAAGATACCTGCACACGTATGTTTATCGCAGCATTGTTCACAATAGCAAGAATCTGGAAACAACCATGCTGCCCATCAAAAGAGGACTGGATTAAAAAAATGTGGTACATATACACGATGGAATACTACGCAGCCATAAAAAAGAACAAAATCATGAATTTCGCTGCAACCTGGATGGAACTAGAGTCTATAATACTGAGTGACCTCTCACAAAAACAAAAATCCGAATATCACATGTTCTCACTCATATAATGGACCTTGAACATCCAATGCAATACTATGAGAAAATGACTGATGGTACTGGGAAACTATGGGGGGGAGGGGGATGGGATTAACAGTAGCAAATATCTGTCGGGGGATGGGAAAACACTTCTTATG
>NW_007154609.1:0-8094 GCF_000164805.1 Carlito syrichta | reverse complement strand
CCTCTTACATACCAACACTCATAGGGCCAGAAGTTTCCCAGGGACCTGGATCCAAAATTGCTGTTTCCCCCTTAAGAATACGTCCTAAATATGTGGGAACCCCTAATCCCACATTATGAATGCCAAAACGAATGTCCAGCAGTAGTTTCTGGACTACGAGTTAAACCTGAAGCCAGTGGTCACATTAACAAATGGCAGATGATCCTTGGATGGTGGAATCTGGCCTTACAGGAACCTGTGAAACAAATGGACCAGTAGGCCAGATTCTCAGTTACAACTGTCAAGAGGCACAGCACGCTCCTGGGGATTGGCAATGCCCGATTTGTGATATGCATATAGGACGTTGCTCTGAATAATATGGGAACCAGGACTCCCAGATTACAGATTAGCATTTAGCTAAAGGCCCTGTCGATTCCTAAGTATGAGCACTGTCTTAAGTCAGGGATAAGTTAGCAATTGCCCAGGTGTTTGCAAGTTACATGGACACCGAGGTTCCTGGTTCCCCTTTAGTAACACGTGTAGAAACTTTCAATGGATACAGTGACCCAGATTTCTATTTCATTCTAAGCAAAACAACGAGATGTTTCCTGTTGAACTGGAAGTCCAGACTCTTGTAGACCCATAGAAAGATGACAAGATTATGCCTGGGGACGTTGATTCTAAGATTCCTGGTCCCCTCCCAAAAATACCTCCTAAAACAATTGAACACCAAACCCAAAGTCCTTATTCCGTACAGCAGAGCCACTGAAGTTTCATACTAGATTACGAGGTAACACTGAATTCAGGGCTTAGATACAAAATATCCAAGAGGATTACTTGTGACCCGAAATCTGGCATCAGAGGTTCTGAGGATCTATATGGACTTGTATTGCCAGATTCTTGTTCATAACTATCAAGAGAATCAGAGTGTTGCTGGAGTCCAGGAATGATTGACTCGTAATATCCACATAACAAATAGCTCTAAAACATGAGGGGTGTTCAAAGCCCTGATGTTGTTTAGTCCTTAGCAAGATGCACTATAGATTTTCGGTATTGAGGACCCATGTAACCCAGATTTCTTATTTATCCTTAGCAAGAGGCATTCAAATTCCTGTGCCTGAGGACTGCCATTTACCAGATTCCTACTTCATTTTGAGCAAGACACCGAGTTATTTCATGGTGTTGTAGAATTCAAGTTGTTTGGATGTCAATAGAAAGACTCCCAGAAATTTTCTGGGATTTTGAAATCCAATATTTTTGGTTCCCTTGTAGAAGACACCCTAAGTAAGTGGGGACATAGAAGGCCAGATTTCTGATTAAACCTTATCAAGGGGCCCTGTAGACTTCTGCGAATGAGAACCCCAAGAATGCGGATTCCCTTTTCATTCTCACTAGTATGCCCGGATTGTCCCTGTCGATATGGATTCCAAAACTCTGTATACCAAAAGACAGATGCCCAGAAGGTTCCTAGAGACGGGGAATACATGATTTCTGGTTATCTTTAAAAATACTTACTAAACATTTGACAACTGCAAAACCCTCGGCCCTTCTCAAAATAAAAGGGCAAACAGAAGTTTGAGAATTACAGCGTTCATCTTAAGACCACAGTTACATCCAAATATGGCAAGATGCTCTTTTTTGTCCTGGAATCTGGCCTTAGTTGTCCCGAGGAACCAAACGGACTTGTAGTGCCAGATACCCGTTTACAACTATCAACAGGACCAGAAAGTTGCAGGAGTCCTGAATTGACTGATTCGCAATATCCACATGCTAAATAGCTCCAAAACATGTGGTTAGTTTGAAACCCTGATTGTTGTTTTTCCCGTAGCAAGACAATTTTTTCGGGTTGAGGACTCGTGTAATACAGATTCCTTATTCTTCCTTCGCTACAGGCCGTGTGGTGTCCTGTATAGGAGGACTCCCTTTCCCCAGATTCCTATTTCAAAACGCTGATTCTCGTATAGCCCTTAACACAGGACATGTAGATTTTGTGATTGAAGAACCGTGTAAAACAGATAACTTATTTTTTCCTTAGGAAGAGGCCGCGACGTTTCCTGTAATGAGGACTATTACCCACATTCCTGCTTCGAATCCCTGGATCTTGTTTAGCTTTTAGCAAGGCATCCTGTAGCTTTTTTGGGGATTGAGAACAAGTGGAACCCAGATGCCTTATTCTTTCTTAATAAAATGCCGTGTAATTGCCTGTATGTGAGGACTCCATTTTCCCAGATTCATGCTTCAAAAACCTTGATTCGTGTTTAGCACTTACCAATACGCCCTGAATTTTGGGGGGATTGAGTACACGTGTAACCATATTCCTTATTCTTCCTTTGCAATAGGCAGTGCAGTTTCCTGTATATGAGTACTCCCTTTACACAGATTCCTACTTCAAAAACCGGATTCTTGGTTAACTCTTAGTAAGACGCCCTGTTGACTTTTGGGATTGAGGACGAGTGCAACCAGAATTCCTTATTCTTCCTTAGCAAGAGGACGTGTAGTTTCCTGTATATGAGGATGCTTATTACACAGACTCCTGCGTCATTCTAAGCAAGGCACTGAGATACTTCCTGGTGACCTAGAATTCCAGTTGTTTGGATAGCAAGAGAAAGATTCCCAAAATGTTCTTGGGGGTTTGGAATCCAAGATTCCCGGTTCCTCTTAACAAGCCCCCCAGAAAATGTGGAATCTTCTAAACCAATGTCCTAGTTCCCACCAGTCACACCACAAGAAATTTCTGTAGTTTGCGGTAACCGGAATTGAGGGATTTTGTACCAATATGGCATTTGATTCCTGGGGTACCTGATTATGGTCGTAGATGTTTCTAGGACACAAAAAGATTTGTAGGGTCAGATCCCCGATTAAAACTATCAAGAGGACCAGAAGGTACTTGGGGAACTCTAATGACAGATTTAGGGTATCCACGGAGCAAGTAGCTCTGAATCCATGAATCCTGATTGCCCTTGAAAGTACCTAATAAATATTTGGCAACCTCAAAACACCAGGCCCCTATCCAAATTGAAGGACAAACGGAAATTTTAGGATTACAAGGTACATCTTAAGACGAGAGTTACCTACCAATATGGCGATAAGATTCTTTGGTCCTGGAAACTGCCCTTTGTTGTCCTGAGGAGCCCAACGGGTTTGTAGGTCCACATCTCAGTTACAACTATCAAGAAGAGCAGAAGGTTGCTGAGGATCTATAATGACAAAATTGTCATATCCAAGAGGCCTGTTGCACTAAATAATGTGGGGAATTAGAAGCCAATATTCCAGATTAGCCTTTATAATGTGGCCATGCAGACTTCTTGGATTGGCATCCCATGGAACCCAGGTTCTCTTTGTTCTCAGTAAGACTCCCGGATGTTACCTGGCGACGTGTAAGTAAAATCTCATATACCAATACTCATAGGCCCAAAAGGTCAGAAGGGCCCTGGAATCCAAGATTGCAGGATCCCCTTTAAGAATACGTCCTAAATATGTGGGAACTCCTAATCCCAAGTATGAATATCAATCTAAAATTCCAGCAATAGTTTCTGGATTAGGAGGTAAGCCTGAAGTCAGAAATTACACTAAAAATGGCGAGACGATTCCTTAGTTTCTGGAATCTGGCCTTACAGCCTCCTGCAAAAAAAGCCGAGCAGATGGCCAGATTCTCTGTTACAACTAAGAAGAGGAGCAGCAGGTTCCTGGGAATCGATAATGACAGATTTGTGGTACGGAAATAGGAATTAGTTCTGAAAAGTGTGCAGAGTGGGACTCCAAATTCCTGATTAACATTTAGAAAATTCCTGTAGGCTTCTACGTATGAGAACTACCTTAAGGCAGGGAAAAAGTAACAACTGTCCAGAAGTTTGCTGGTTACATGCAAACTGATTTTCCTTGGCCCCATTGATAACATGAGTAGAAACCTTCTGGGGACTTAATGTCCGAGATTCCTGTTTCGTTCTCAGAAAAAGACCAGATGTTTCCCGGTTCCCCTGAAATCCAGACCCGTGGCTCCCAGTAGAAAGACTCCAGAATGTTCCTATGGACTTGGAAACAAAGAGCATGGTGCCCTCACAAAAATACCTTCTAAGCATGGTGCAACATCTAAACCCAAGGTCCTAATTCAGAATAGCTGAACTACCAGAAGTTTCTGGAGCATGAGGTAACCCTGAACTTAGGACTTACATTCAAGAAACAGGAGATGATTACTTGTGTCCTGGAATTTGGCTTTAGAGGATAGAGAATCTTAATGGACTTCTAGTGCCATATTTTCATTTAAATGAGAGGAGCAGAATGTTGCTGGATTTCTGGAGTGACTGTTGCATAATAACCACATAGGAAACAGCTCTGAAAAATATGGGGACATCGAAGCCCAGAGTTTTGTAGGCCTTAGGAAGATGCCCTGTACATTTTTAGAATTGAGGACTCATGTAACCCAGATTTATTATTCTTCCTTACAAGGCCATGCAGTTTCCTGTATGTGAATACTTCCATTCGCCAGATTCCAGCTTTGAAAACCGGATTATTGTTTAGCACTTAGCAAGATGCCCTGTAGATTTTTGGCATTGAGGATTTGTGAAAACCAGATTCCTTATTCTTTCTTGGCAAGAGGCTGTGCAGTTTCAGGTATATGAAGACTCCCATTACCCTGATTCCTGCTTCGAAACACTGATTCTTGTTTAGCCCTTAGAAAGAAGCTCTGAGGACGTGGAATGAAAGATTCCTTTTTCCCTCCCAAAAATACCTCCTAAAAAATGTGAACACCTAAATCCAAAATCCTAATAACAAACATCAGAATCACTGAAGTTACTGGAGTATGAGGTAACACTGAAGTCAGGGCTTACATACAAAAAATCCGAGAGGATTACTTGTGTCCTGCAATCTGGCATTAGAGGATCTGAGTATCTAAATGGACTTGTAGTGCCTGATTCCCGTCACAACTATCAACAGTACCAGAGTGTTGCTGGAGTCCAGGAATGATTGATTTGCAATATCCACCTAACAAATAGCTCTAATACATGAGGGGTGCTCGAAGCTCTTATCTTATTTAACTGTTAGCAAGATACCCTCTAGATTTTAGGTATTGAGGACTCATGTAACCCAGATTCAATATTCATCCTTAGCAAGAGGCATGCAGTTTCCTGTATATGAGGATTTCCGTTACCCAGATTCCTATTTCCTTCTCAGCAAGACGTCAAGACATTTCCTGGTGATGTAGAATTCAAGTTGTTTGGATATCAATAGAAAGACTCCCAGAAGTTTCCTGGGGAATTGGAGTCCAAGATACCTGGTTCCCTTGTACAAGACATCCTAACACAGTGGGGACCTAGAAGTCCAGATTCCTGATTAAACCTTATCAAGAGGCCCTGTAGACTTCTGTGAATGAGAACTCCAAGAATCCGGATTCCCTTTTCATTTTCAAGAAGATGCCCTGATTTTCCCTGTCGATGTGGATTCCAAAACTCTGTATGCAAAAAGACAGAAGCCCAGAATTTTCCTAGAAACGGGGAATCCATGATTGCTGGTTACCTTTACAAATACTTACTAAACATTTGGCAACTGCAAAACCCTCGGCCCTAATCAAAAGTAAATGACAAACGTAATTTTGAGAATTACAAGGTTCACCTTAAGACCAGAGTTACATCCAAATATGCCAAGATGATCCTTTTTGTCGTAGAATCTGGCCTTAATTGTCCCGAAGAACCTAACGGATTTGTAGTACCAGATACCCGTTTACAACTATCAAGAGAACCAGAATGTTGCTGGAGTCCTGAATTGACTGATTCATAATATTCACATGCTAAATATCTCCAAAACATGAGGGGAACTCAAAGCCCTGATTGTTGTTTGTCCCGTAGCAAGATGCCCTAAGAATTTTTTCGGATCAAGGACTCGTGTAATACAGATTCCTTATTCTTCCTATGCTAAAGGCCGTGTAGTGTCCTGTATATGAGGACTCCCTTTCCCCAGATTCCTGTTTCAAACTCTGATTGTTGTTTAACCCTTAGCAAGATGCCATATAGATTTTGTGATTGATGCACCTTGTAAAACAGATTCCTTATTTTTCCTCAGCAAGAGGGCGTGTAGTTTCCTGTAATGAGGACTATTACCCACGTTCCCTGCTTTGAATCCCTGAATCTTGTTTAGCCCTTAGAAAGGCACCCTGTAGTTTTTGGGATTGAGAACACGTGTTCCCCAGATTCCTTATTCTTTCTTAGCCATAGGTCGTGTAATGGCCTTTATGAGGATTCCATTTCCCCAGATTCATGCATCAAAAACCCTGATTTATGTTTAGCCCTTCGCAAGATGCCCTGAAATTTTTTGTAATTGAGGTCACGTGTAACCATATTCCTTATACTTTCTTAGCAATAGGCAGTGCAGTTTCCTGTATATGAGTACACCCATTAACCAGATTCCTACTTCAGAAAACGGATTCTTGGTTACCTCTTATTAAGACGCCCTGTGGAGTTTTGGTATCGAGGACTAGGGCAACCAAAATTCCTAATTCTTCCTCAGCAAGAGGCCGTGTAGTTTCCTGTATATGTGGACTCCCATTACCTAGATTTCTGTTTGATTCTCAGCAAGGGGCTGAGACATTTCGTGGTGACTTAGAATTCCAGTTGTTTGGATATCAAGAAAAACACTCCAATAAAGTACTTGGGGAGCTGGAATTCAAGATTTCTGGTTCCCCTTAACAAGAACACCGCAAATGTCAAATCTTCTAAACACAGTGTCACAATTCCCACAAGCCTGACCACAAGGAATTTCTGTAGTTTGAGGTAACCTGAATCGAGGGATTTTTTACCAACATGCCATTTGATTCCAGGGGTATCTGATTATGGAATGAACTTTGGAATATAAGAGTTTTTGTACGACCAGATCCTAGGACACAAAAGTATTTGTACGGCCAGATCCTCGATTACAACTATCCAGAGGACCAGGGATTTCCTGGGGATCTCTAACGACAGATTAAGAGTATCCACGGAGCTAGTAGCTCTGAAAAACATATGGACCTTTAAGCCCAGATTGCTGATTACACCTTTTGAAAAGGCACTGTAGATTCTGGCGAATAGGACTCTTAGAACCGGATTTCCTTTTTGTTCTCAGTAAGATGCCCTGACGTTCCCTTGTGATGTGGATCCCAGACTCTGTATACAAATAGGCAGATGCCCAGAAGTTTCCTAGGGACGTGGAATACATGAATCCTGATTACCCTTAAGAGAATCTAATAAATATTTGGCAACATAAAAACACCAGGCCCCATCCCAATTGAAGGACAAACGGAAGTTTTAGGATTACAAGGTACATCTTAAGACGAGAGTTACCTATAAATATGGTGATAAGAGTCTTTGGTTCCTGGAATCTCCCCTTTTTTGTCCCGAGGAGCCCAACAGACTTGTAGGTACACATTCTCATTTACAACTATCAAGAAGAGCAGAAGGTTGCTGAGGATTTATAATGACAAAATTTTCTTATCCAAGAGGCCCTTAGCACTAAATAATGTGGGGAATTAAAGACCAGATTCCAGATCATCTCTTATAATGTGGTCATGCAGACTTCTTGGATTTGCAACCCATGTAACCCAGATTCTTTTTCTTCTCATAAGACTCCCGGACGTTACCCGGCGATGTGGAAGTAAAAACTCTTATATTCCAAAGTTCATTACCCAAAATGTTCAGAAGGGCCCTGGAATCCAAGATTGCTGGATCCCCTTTAAGAATACATCCTAAATATGTGGGAACTCCTAATCCCAAGTTATGAAATCAATCTAAAATTCCAGCAGTAGTTTCTGAATTAGGAGGTAAACCTAGAGCCAGAAATTACACTAAAATTGCGAGATGATTCATTGTGTTGTGGGATATGACCTTACAGCCTCCTGCAAAAAAGGCCAAGCAGAAGGCTAGATCCTCTATTACCATTCAAGAAGAGGAGCAGCAGGTTCCTGGTGATTGGTAATGACCAATTTGTGGTACGGATATAGGAATTAGCTCTGAAAAATGTGGGGACTGGGACTCCCAAAATCCTGTTTAGCATTTAGAAAAATCCTGTAGGCTTCTATGTATGAGAACTTCTTTAAGCCAGGGAAAAATTAGCAAATACCCAGAAGTTTGCTGGTAACATGGAAACTGA
>NW_007154608.1:0-652 GCF_000164805.1 Carlito syrichta | reverse complement strand
TCGGATATTATGAATCGGTCATTCAGGACTCAGCAACTTTCTGGTCCTCTTAAAAGTTGTAAATGGTATTGGGAACTCCAAGGCCGTTAGTTTCCTCAGAACAACTAAGGCCAGATTCCAGACCAAAAAGAATATTCTTGCCATATTTGGATGTAACTCTGGTCTTAAGGTGAACCCTGTAATCCTATCCCTTCCGTGTCTCTCTTTATTTTGAGATGAGAAATCAGGCAGGAAAAATCAGGGCATCTTACTGAGAATTAAAAGGAAATCCGGTTCCAGGTGTTCTCATTTTCCAGAATCTACAGGGCCTCTTGATAAGGTTTAATCAGCAATCTGGACTTCTGGGTCCCTCCATTTTCAGAGCTACTTGCTCCGTGGATGCGCTAAATCTTTCATTACAGATCCTCAGGATCTTTCTGGTCCTCTAGTTAGATATAATCTAGGATTTTGCCCTAGAAATCCTTTTGTTTCCTGGGACCATCTACGACCATAATCATATTCCCCAGAATCAAAAGGTATATTGGTACAAAATTCCTCGATTCAGGTGACCTCAAAGTACAGAAAATTCTTGTGGGTGTGCAGGTAGGAATTGGGTTTTTGGGTTTGCATATTCCACATTTTGGGGAGGTCTTGTTAAGGGGAACCAGGAATG
>NW_007154607.1:0-802 GCF_000164805.1 Carlito syrichta | reverse complement strand
TACCAAGAAGATTCTTTTTGTCCTGGAATCTGGTCTTAGTTGTTCTGAGGACCCTAACGGACTTGGAGAGCCCAATACCATTTACAACATTTAAGAGGACCAGAATGTTGCTGGAGTCCTGTAATATCTGCATCATAATATCCGAATGCTAAATTGATCTGAAACATTTGGGGAGCTTGAAGATCTGTTTCTTGTTTGTCCCATAGCAAACAACTTGGGAATTTTTTGGATTTCGGGCGCGTACAACAACGATTCTTTATTCGTACTTAGTTGGAGGCCATGCAGTGTCCTTATGTGAGGACTCTCTTTCCCTTGATTCCTGTTTTGAAACCCTGATTCTTGTTTGGCCCTTAGTAAGAAGGCATGTTCATTTTTTGATAGAGGAACCGTGGAAAACAGATTTCTTCCTTTTATTAGCAAGAGGCCATGACGTATCCTGTATATGAAGATTTCTATGACCCACATTCATGTCTCGAATCCCTGATTCTTCTTTAGCCATCAGCAAGATGCCCTGTAGATTTTCAGGATTGAGGACTCGTATAACACTTTCCTTACTTTTAGGCAGTCGTACAGTTACAAGTATATGAGTATTCCTGTTCACAGATACATGCGTCGAAAGCTTGATTCTTGTTTAGATCCTAGGAAGACGAGGTATATTTTTTGGGGGATGGGGAAAGCATGTCACCCACATTCCTTATTCTTTCTTAGGAAAGGTTAGTGCATTTGCCTGTATGTGAGCATTTCATTTCTCTAGTTTATGCTTCATATACCCAAATTCATGTTTAGCCCTTAGCAAGAATCG
>NW_007154606.1:0-774 GCF_000164805.1 Carlito syrichta | reverse complement strand
ACAACTTTCCATGAGATCATTCAAGAACTTCCTCATCTAATCAGTGATGCAAAATTCAAACACAAGAGATTCAGAGAACCCTGCAAGACAACAAATGAGAAGACCAACTCCTAGACACATAATAATTCGTTAAATAAAGTAGGCACAAAAGAAAAAATCCTAAAGGCAGCAAGAGAAAAAGGCCAGATCACCAACCATGGAAGACCAATCAGAATAGCAGCAGATTTATCTGCAGAAACCATGAAGGCTAGGAGAGCTTGGAGCCCTATCTTCAAAGTCCTAAAAGATAAAAAACTTGAACCAAGAATAACATACCCGGCCAAGTTAAGCTTCATCAGTGAGGGAGAATTAAAATCTTTCCCAGATATCCAATCCCTAAGAACTTATGCTGCCACCAAACCATCTTTACCTGAAACACTTAAGAAAGTACTAAACACAGAAGAAAAGGAAAAAAGAACAACGTTCTTCACAAGAGTACAGGGAAAAGAATAAAATATACACGAACCAACCCCAAAACCAAAAGAAAGACCAAAAAAAAAAAAAAAAGAAAAACCCAAGTGGAAGAACAACAACTCAATAAGAACTCCATGATAGGGACGAACTCTCACATTTCAATAATTAGTCTGAATGTGAATGGACTAAACACACCACTGAAAAGACATAGAATGACAAAATGGATAAAATATCACCGGGCAACAATATACTGCCTTCAAGAGACCCATCTCACTAGAAAGGACATACACGGACTCAAAGTAAGAGGATGGGAAACAAATT
>NW_007154605.1:0-727 GCF_000164805.1 Carlito syrichta | reverse complement strand
TCCCTGTAGGTTTTCGGGATTTGAGGACTCGTGTAACCCAGATCCTTATTCTTCTGTAGGAAGAGGACATGTAGTTTCCCATATGTGGGGACTTCCATTACGCAAATTCTGCTGAATTCTCAGGAATACCCGAGATATGTCTGATTAACAAAGAATTCCTGTTGTTTGGATATCAATAGAAAGACTCCCATACCTGGGGACTGTAATCCAAGTTTCCAGGTTCCCCTTAACAAGACATCATAAAAATGTGGAATATTCTAAACCCAATATCCCAATACCCACCAGCCTGACCACAGGAAATTTCGGTATTTTGAGGTAACCTGAAGCGAGGGATTTTGTCGCAAAATGCCAGTTTATTCCTGGGAAACGGGATTTTTGCTGACGATGTTCATAAAAACAAACGAAACTGTAGGTCCAGATCCAGATTGCAGCTATCGAAGGACTGGAATTTTCTTGGATCTGTAATAAGAGATTTTAGGTATACACGGAGCAAGTATCTCTGAAAATGGAAGGAACTACAAGTCCAGATTACACATTAAACCTTATCAAGAAGCCACATAGATTTTGACTGTTGAGGACTCCTGAACACGCATTCTCTTCTCGTTTTCAGCAAGATGCCCTGATTTTCCCTGGCGATCTGGATTCCAAAATTCTATATGCAAATAGACAGATGCCCAGCTGTTTCCCAGGCATGTAGAATCCGTGATTCCTGGTTACCTTGAAATAT
>NW_007154604.1:0-834 GCF_000164805.1 Carlito syrichta | reverse complement strand
TATCCCAATACCCACCAGCCTGACCACAGGAAATTTCATTATTTAGAAGAACCTGAAGCGAGGGATTTTGTCGCAAAATGCCAGTTTATTCCTGGGCAACGGGATTTTTGCTGACGATGTGCATAAAAACAAACGAAACTGTAGGTCCAGATCCAGATTGCAGCTATTGAAGGACTGGAACTTTCTTGGATCTGTAATAAGAGATTTTAGGTATACACGGAGCAAGTATCTCTGAAAATGGAAGGAACTACAAGTCCAGATTACACATTAAACCTTATCAAGAAGCCACATAGATTTTGACAGTTGAGGACACCTGAACACGCATTCTCTTCTCGTTTTCAGCAAGATGCCCTGATTTTCCCTGGCGATCTGGATTCCAAAATTCTATATGCAAATAGACAGATGCCCAGCTGTTTCCCAGGCACGTAGAATCCGTGATTCCTGGTTACCTTGAAATATATGGACTACCTGCTTAGCAACCTCAAAACCCCCAGGCCATATCAAATAGATGTACAAACGGAAGTTTTAGGATTACAGGATACATCTTAAGACAAGAGCTACACACAGATATGGTGAGATGATGCCTCAGTCCTGTAATCTGGCTTTAGTTGTGCCGAGAAACCCAACTGAATTGCACGGACTTGTTCTTGGTTTCAACAATCAAGAGGACCATAAGCTTGCTGGGAACCTATAATAACACTTGTCCTTTCTAAATGGCAATGTGCTCTGAAGAATTTGGAGAACTAGAAGCCCAGGTTCCAGGTAAGACCTTATAACGGAGCCCTGTAGAAATGGATTGAGGCGTCCCATAACCCACATTCCTTTTTTTTATTG
>NW_007154603.1:0-783 GCF_000164805.1 Carlito syrichta | reverse complement strand
GGACACCTGAACACGCATTCTCTTCTCGTTTTCAGCAAGATGCCCTGATTTTCCCTGGCGATCTGGATTCCAAAATTCTATATGCAAATAGACAGATGCCCAGCTGTTTCCCAGGCACGTAGAATCCGTGATTCCTGGTTACCTTGAAATATATGGACTACCTGCTTAGCAACCTCAAAACCCCCAGGCCATATCAAATAGATGTACAAACGGAAGTTTTAGGATTACAGGATACATCTTAAGACAAGAGCTACACACAGATATGGCGAGATGATGCCTCAGTCCTGTAATCTGGCTTTAGTTGTGCCGAGAAACCCAACTGAATTGCACGGACTTGTTCTTGGTTTCAACAATCAAGAGGACCATAAGCTTGCTGGGAACCTATAATAACACTTGTCCTTTCTAAATGGCAATGTGCTCTGAAGAATTTGGAGAACTAGAAGCCCAGGTTCCAGGTAAGACCTTATAACGGAGCCCTGTAGAAATGGATTGAGGCGTCCCATAACCCACATTCCTTTTTTTTATTATCAGGAACACGCCCGGACGTTTTCTGGTGATGTGGAAGTACAAACACTTACATACAAATACAAATACGCCAAGAAGTTTCCCAGGGAAATGGAATCGAAGATTGCTGGTTCCCCCTTAAGAATAGATCCTAAATATGTGGGAACCCCTAATCCCACATTATCAATGCGAAAACGAATGTCCACTAGTAGTTTCTGGACTACCTGAAGGCAGTGATTGCATTAACAAATGGCAGATGATTGTGTAGATTGTGTAATG
>NW_007154602.1:0-1998 GCF_000164805.1 Carlito syrichta | reverse complement strand
AACTAGAAGCCCAGATTCCAGGTAAGACCTTATAACGGAGCCCTGTAGAAATGGATTGAGGCGTCCCATAACCCACATTCCTTTTTTTTATTATCAGGAACACGCCCGGACGTTTTCTGGTGATGTGGAAGTACAAACACTTACATACAAATACAAATACGCCAAGAAATTTCCCAGGGAAATGGAATCGAAGATTGCTGGTTCCCCCTTAAGAATAGATCCTAAATATGTGGGAACCCCTAATCCCACATTATCAATGCGAAAACGAATGTCCACTAGTAGTTTCTGGACTACCTGAAGGCAGTGATTGCATTAACAAATGGCAGATGATTGTGTAGATTGTGTAATCTGACCTTACAGGACCTTTGAAACAAGCTGACCTGTAGGCCAGATTCTCAGTTACAATTATCAAGAGGCGCAACTGCTTCCTGGGGACCGGCAAAGCCCGATTTGTGGTATGCATATAGGATGTTGCTCTGATTATTTGGAGAATCAGGACACGCACAATCCAGATTAGCATTTCCTAAAGTCCCTGTCGATTCCTAGGTATGAGCACTGCCTTAAGCCACGGATAATTTAGCAAATGCCCAGATGTTTGCAAGTTACATGGAAACCGAGTTTCCTGGTTCCTCTTAGTTAAAGCCTGTAGAAACTTTCAAGGGACAAAGTTACCCAGATTTCTATTTCCTTCTAAGCAAAACGTCAAGATGTTTCCTTTTGTCCTGGAAGTCCAGACTCTGGTATACCCATAGAAAGATGACAAGAATATGCGAGGGGATGTGGAATCTAAGATTCCTGGTTCCCTCCCAATAATACCTCCTAAAAAATGGAACACCTAGCCGGGCTCGGTGGCTCAGCCTGTAATCCCGCGCCTTTGGGAGGCTGAGGTGAGTGGATTGCCTGAGCCCGCGGGTTCGAGACCCGCCTGGGCAGCGAGACCTCATCTCTACAATAAATCAAAAAATCAGCCGGGCGTGGTAGCGCATGCCTGTAATTCCAGCTACTTGGAAGGCTGAGGTGGATGGATCGCCAGAGCCCAGCAGGCGAGATTGTGGTGGCCGGGAGCGGCCACTGCACTCCAGTCTGGGCGACAGAGTGAGACTCCAACTCAAAAAAAAAAAAAATGGAACACCTAAACCCCAACTCCTAATCACGAACAGTGGAGCCACTGAAGTTTCTGGAGTACGAGATAACATTGAGGTAAGAGCTTTCATAAAAAAAGTCCGAGAGAATTACTTGTGTCCTGGATCTGGAGTCAGAGGTTCCAAGTATCTAAATGGATTTGTAGTGCCAGATTCTCGTTCACAACTATCAAGAGTACAAGTTGCTGGAGTTCAGGAATGATTGATTCGTAATTTCCACATAATAAATTGCTCTAAAACATGAGTGGTGCTTGAAGCCCTGACCTTGTTTAGCTCTTAGCAAGACTAACTGTAGATTTGTGGTATTGAGGACCTAGGTAGCCCAGATTCCTTATTCATCCTTCGCAAGAGTCATGAAGTTGCCTGTATATGAGGAGACCCATTACCTAGATTCCTGCTTCTTTCTTAGCAAGACACCGAGATATTTCGTGGAGATGTAGAATTCAAGTTGTTTGGATATCAATTGAAAGAACCCCAGAAGTTTCCTGGGCAATTGGAATCCAAGATTCCTGGTTCCCTTGTACAAGACACACTAACATTATGGGGACCTACAAGCCCAGATTCCTGATTAAACCTCATCAAGAGGACCGGTATACATCGACGAATGAGACTCTAAGAACCTGGATTCCCTTTTCGTTCTCTGCAAGGTGCCTTGATTTTTCCCTGTCAATGTGTATTCCAAAACTCTGTATACAAAAAGACAGATGCCCACAAGTTTCCTAGAGACGGGGAATCCGTGATTCCTGATTATCTTTAAAAATCATTTCTAAACATTTGGAAACTGCAGAACACTCGGCCCCTCTCAAAATAAAAGGACAAATGGAAGTTTGAGAATTACAAGGTTCATCTTGAGACG
>NW_007154601.1:0-756 GCF_000164805.1 Carlito syrichta | reverse complement strand
CTTTATTTAGGCGATTATTATGTGTCTAGGAGTTGGTCTTCTCATTTGTTGTCTTGCGGGGGTTCTCTGAATCTCTTGTGTTTGAATTTTTGTATCACTGATTAGATAAGGGAAATTTTCTTGAATGATCTCGTGGAAAGTTTGTTCCAATGTGGTCTCTGTTTCTCTTTCTGCCTCAGGGAGTCCGATTATTCTTAGGTTAGGCCTCTTGAGGTAGTCACTCATCTCTTGAAGGTTTTGTTCTGTCTTTTTTAGCTTATTTTCTGTGTTTTTAAGAGTTTGGGTTATTTCTATATTTTGGTCCTCAAGCTCTGAGATTCTTTCTTCTGCTTGGGTAATTCTGCTTTCCATGCTTATCAATTTGTTATTTATTTCATTCACAGTATTCTTTATTACTGTTATCTCAGATATCAGCTCCTTCCTAGTTTCTTCTTGTGTCTCCTCAATTCTTTTTAATCTCTCCATTATTGTTTTGATATCTACATTTGCATTTTGAGACCCTTCATTCTGGGGACTTTTCATTGTTTGTATTCCAAAGTCAATTTTCTCAGTGTCTGCTCTCCCAGGCGTCTGGGAGAGACCCATACTCTTCTTTTGGTTTTTCTTCATTTCTGTAGATTTTTCTCCCTTTACCCCTTTCCCTCCCCCTCTTCAATTCTGTTTTTGAGGGAAGGTGGGGTTGCTTTTATTTCTCTTCTGCAATGACCTGTTCCTCCTTATGAGGGTCTTCTGGTTTTGTTCACTTTTCCCTCTGCT
>NW_007154600.1:0-1141 GCF_000164805.1 Carlito syrichta | reverse complement strand
TCTCTCATCACCTCATCTCATTTCATCATTTCATCTCATCTCATCATTTTATCTAATTTCATCTCATTTCATTTCATTATTTCATTTTATTTCATTTCATTTCTTCATTTCATTTCTTCATTTTATCATTTCATCATTTCATCTCATCTCATCTCATTATCTCATCTTATCTCATTTCATCATTTCATTTCATGTCATCTCCTCTCATTTCATCATTTCATCTCATTTCATTTCATCATTTCATTTCATCTCATCTCATTTCATCATTTCATCTCATCTTATCTCATCTCGTCTCATTTTATCATTTCATCTCATCTCATCTCATTTCATCATTTCATTTCATTTCATTTCACCATTTAATTTCATTTCATCATTTCATCTCATGTCATCTCATCTCATCATCTCATCTCATCTCATTTATTCATTTTATTTCATCATGTCATTTCATCTCATCTCATTTCATCTCATTTCATCACTTCATTTCATTTCATCATTTTACTTCATTTGAACATTTCGTTTCATCTCATCATTTCATCTCACCATTTCATCTCATCTCATTTTATTTCATCATTTCATTTTATTTCTTCATTTCATCATTTCATTTCATTTCATTTCATTTCAGTCAGAGTCTCATTCTATTGCCTATGCTCACAGCTACCAAAGCCTCGGCCTGCTGAGCTCAGGCAAGCCTCCTGTATCAGTCTTCTAAGTAGCTGGAACTACAGGTATGTGCCATCATGCCTGGCTAATTTTTTGATTTATTGTAGAGACAGGGTAGCACCAAGTTGCCCAGGCTGCTCTTGAACCCCTGGGCTCAGGCAATCCTTTCACCTCGGCCTCCCAAAGTGCTGGGATTACAGGCATAAACTACTGTGTCCAGTCACTCATAACTCTTCAATCTCACCTGTAATTAAATGACTTACTTTACAGTAGCAATTTTAAACATAGCTTACTGACCTGCACATACTTAGAGGGCAAAATGTGAAAAGTTTGACATACATATTTACTCATTAAACCATCACCATGATTAAAATAATGAACATATCCACCTTCCCTAAAAGCCTACCTCCTGCCTCTTTAAATCCCTCCCTCCCAACGAATACCCCCATCCTTTCTGGTCAACAACTGATCTGCTTTCTAG
>NW_007154599.1:0-683 GCF_000164805.1 Carlito syrichta | reverse complement strand
CCTGTTTTATGTATTTTAAAATATGTTTCAGTGAAAAAGAAGGGCAACCCCTTCAGGTCCCTTCCCATTGTGGGAGCTTTTCTATCCTCTCAATAAATTCTTCTTTCTCACAAAAAATAAATGAAAAGTAGATTTTCATCTAACATAACTTTTCAGAAGTTCACTTGTGTCTGTGGTACATTTTAGACATTTTTAGTATGAAAATTATTTTAAGTTGATAAATTTTTTTCTACCTTGGAGATAATTGGCTGCCTGTGAATTTTGGGACTTATATTTGGGCATGAGTGTGCTGTCACATGTCCTCTCACTCCTGAATCCAGGGTAAAAGGCAGAATTTTGAGAGTGCAGATTGGATGCCTGACTGCTGACAAGAGAGAAGCAAAGAGAATGTTTCCGCCTTGGAATTTGATAACTGTTAATTATTTCTGAACTTGGTTTCTGCCAAACATATATTGTGCTTTTTTTTCTGATAGGAAATTCATATTGTTAAACTCTATATGAACTCAAGGTAACAATGTAGAGTGATTACTAGCAAAAATGACTTGCAAATGTCAGATAAATTTAAATAACATGGCTTAATAAAATAAGCTTGTTTCCAAAAATTTGTTTTTCATATTTATGAAAGAATTATCTGTCCTGCTATTTAAAGCAAGATATTGCCAAGACAGGGAAAAGATACACTC
>NW_007154598.1:0-700 GCF_000164805.1 Carlito syrichta | reverse complement strand
GTGAAAAAGAAGGGCAACCCCTTCAGGTCCCTTCCCATTGTGGGAGCTTTTCTATCCTCTCAATAAATTCTTCTTTCTCACAAAAAATAAATGAAAAGTAGATTTTCATCTAACATAACTTTTCAGAAGTTCACTTGTGTCTGTGGTACATTTTTAGACATTTTTAGTATGAAAATTATTTTAAGTTGATAAATTTTTTTCTACCTTGGAAATAATTGGCTGCCTGTGAATTTTGGGACTTATATTTGGGCATGAGTGTGCTGTCACATGTCCTCTCACTCCTGAATCCAGGGTAAAAGGCAGAATTTTGAGAGTGCAGATTGGATGCCTGACTGCTGACAAGAGAGAAGCAAAGAGAATGTTTCCGCCTTGGAATTTGATAACTGTTAATTATTTCTGAACTTGGCTTCTGCCAAACATATATTGTGCTTTTTTTTCTGATAGGAAATTCATATTGTTAAGCTCTATATGAACTCAAGGTAACAATGTAGAGTGATTACTAGCAAAAATGACTTGCAAATGTCAGATAAATTTAAATAACATGGCTTAATAAAATAAGCTTGTTTCCAAAAATTTGTTTTTCATATTTATGAAAGAATTATCTGTCCTGCTATTTAAAGCAAGATATTGCCAAGACAGGGAAAAGATACACTCAATTATCAAAGGAACAATTGATTTCACAAAACCAATTAAAGTACTT
>NW_007154597.1:0-903 GCF_000164805.1 Carlito syrichta | reverse complement strand
GGGAGATCACCCTACTTATCATCCTGATAAAAATAACCAACATTTTGTAAAACTTTACAATTCACAAAGCAATTTCTTTCAAGATTGTCATTTGATTTTCATAATCATCCAGAGAGGAAGCCAAGACAGGTATTCTTCACTGCTGTGTAATTGAGGCTTAAAGGGGCTAGATAATTTTCTCAGGATCATGCAGCTAGCAGATGAATGAAGGCTCAAACCATGGTGTTCTGTCTCCAGGTCCCAAGCTCTTTACAGCAAATGAGGATGCACCTTCCCCCCTGCCCCACTGACTTCTAAAGCCATCTTGCCAAGTGACCACAGCTCACCCATCCCCCAGAACCAGGCCTGCCCCCGTGGCTACCAACATCCACAGCAATGAGTAACAATTGGGCTCACAATGGAGAGCCATCTCAAACTTCCTTCTCTAGGCAACACAATTGTCATAGAGATGAGTGAAGAGAGGAGAAGTTGATCACCAGAGAAGCCTCTGTAGGGACAGAGGCTGTGCATACAGGAACTGAAGACCTTTCCCAGATACTCAGGATTCCCTCAAGAGTTCACAGAAAAACTCTGGTGATAAACACTTTGGACTGAGTCATGTGGATGGTTGAGCCCAGCTCTGCTGCCTCTATCACCTTAGATTAATTTTAACCTTCCTAAACCTCCAAAATGGTGAAGAAAAGATTAATGTCACAAGATATTTTTGAGCATCCGCTTAGATGGGTAAATAAAGTCCTTAGGATAGGACATCCATAATGAAAGCTATCAATACTTGTAATTTGTGTAATAATATAGGGCCACTGCAATACTACATAATAAATATAAGAAAATTGTGTACCCCCAAAAAACATAGAGTAAGGAAACAAAATAGTTGCTTAAAGGAGGTTTGCAAATATTTGCTAC
>NW_007154596.1:0-1016 GCF_000164805.1 Carlito syrichta | reverse complement strand
TTCATTTTTGTACACAGAATTTTGGAATCAACATGAACAGGGAAATTCGGGTCATCTTGCTGAGAACGGAAAGGGAATCCAGTTTTGGAGTTCTATACCGCCTAAATCTACAAAGTCTCTTGATAAGGTTTAATCTGCAATCTGGGCTTCTATGTCGCCACATTTTTAGTGTGTCTTTTGAAAAGGGACCAGGAATCTTGGGTTCCAATTCCTCAAGAACTTTATGGGAGTCTTTCTCTTGATATCCATACAACTGGAATTCTAGGTCACCAGGAAATATCTTGACGTCTTGCTGAGAATGAAGCAGGAATTTCAGTAATGGGAGTCCTCATATACAGAACACTTCACGACCTGTTGCTACGGAAGAATAAGGAATCTTGGTTACTCGAGGTCTCCATCCCAAAAACCTACAGACCGTCTTGCTAAGAGATAACCACCATTCAGGTTTGGGGAGTAGGAATCTGGATAATGGGCTCCTCATATACAGGAAACTGCACTGTCAATAGCTAAAGTGGAGTAAGGAATCTGGTTTACACGTGTCCTCCAACCCAATAAAATTTCAGGGTTTCTTGATAAAGGCTAAACACGAATTTGGGTTTTTGACATGAACTAGGGAAATGAAATCCTCATATACATGCAAATGCACTGACTTTTCATAAGAAAGAATAAGGAATGTGGTGACATGTTTTCTCAATCTCCAAAAAAGTATACGGCGTCTTCCTAAGATCTAAACTAGTGTCAAGCTTTCGACGCATGTATCTGTGAACAGGAGTACTCATATACAGGTAATTGCACGGCGGTTCCTAAAAATAAGTGTGGGGGCTCGCCCCACAAGGATCGTGGGATGTGTTGAAGGAGAGACAGATAGGCGAACGACAATCATATACGGGATACCTGCTTCTTGAACAAATGACTATTTAATGCTAGTTAATACAGAGCTTTTGTACCATTTTTGAAGGGGCAAGACAAAGAAAACTCTTTCACATACATATCTTTTAAAAGTTACTAGCCAGTGG
>NW_007154595.1:0-801 GCF_000164805.1 Carlito syrichta | reverse complement strand
ATAGCTAAAGTAGAGTAAGGAATCTGGTTTACACGTGTCCTCCATCCCAATAAAATTTCAGGGTTTCTTGATAAGGGCTAAACACGAATTTGGGTTTTTGACATGAACTAGGGAAATGAAATCCTCATATACATGCAAATGCACTGACTTTTCCTAAGAAAGAATAAGGAATGTGGTGACATGTTTTCTCAATCTCCAAAAAAGTATACGGCGTCTTCCTAAGATCTAAACTAGTGTCAAGCATTCGACGCATGTATCTGTGAACAGGAGTACTCATATACAGGTAATTGCACGGCGGTTGCTAAAAATAAGTGTAGGGGCCCGCCCCACAAGGGTCGTGGGATGTGTTGAAGGAGAGACAGATAGGCGAACGACGATCATATACAGGATACCTGCTTCTTGAACAGATGACTATTTAATGCTAGTTAATACAGAGCTTCTGTACCATTTTTGAAGGGGCAAGACAAAGAAAACTCTTTCACATACATATCTTTTAAAAGTTACTAGCCAGTGGTCTTAGTAGCAAACAAACCAAGACTCCCAGTGGTTTTAGTAGCGAATAAGCCAGGAATCTCATAGGCATTAGACAAGTCCTATTCATAAAGCCAACAATGGCACTCTCAGTCCAATGTCCCAAATTACAAATGTTTCCAGAAAGTTTCTTTAAGTGTATATTTCTTTATGTGTCAGGAATATCCTCATCTTAGGCTCTTATGTTCTTCAGAGTCCTGTGATCGCCTCCCTTTTCCAGATGTTCTCGTTACTTTTCTCTTATCTTGCAGTGCTTGTTCTAAAGAGAAC
>NW_007154594.1:0-705 GCF_000164805.1 Carlito syrichta | reverse complement strand
GAGTTTCAGGTGGAACTCATAAAGCCAGAGTATCACACTGCACTATAAGCAAGTAAGAACACACGGCACTAATAAGGCAGTAGGATCAGACGGAACTAATAAGACAAGGACTATCAGACGGCAGTAATAAGCCACAGCAGTATCTGAATGCATTAATAAGGCAAGTAGGAAGACGGCACTAATAAGGCAAGAGGGATCAGACGGCACAAATAAGGCAAGTAGTATCAGACGGCACTAATAAAGCAAGTAGTATCAGACGGTACTCATAAGGCAAGAAGAACCAGACGGCACTAATGAGGCAAGTAGTATCAGACGTCACAAATAAGGCAAGTAGGATCAGACGGTACTAATAAGGCAAGCAGGATCAGACGGCACTAAAAGGAAAGTAGTATCAGAAGGCACTAATAAGGCAAGTAGGATCAGACGGCACTACTAAGGCAAGTAGGATCAGATGGCATTAATAATGCAAGTAGGATCAGTCGGCACTAATAACCATGTAGGATCAGACGGCACTAAAACGCAAGTAGTATCAGATGGCACTAATAAAGCAAGTAGCATCAGACGGCACGAATAAGGCAAGTAGTATCAGTCGGCACTAATAAGTCAAGTAGTATCACACGACACTAATAAGGCAAGTAGTTTTAGATGGCAATAATTAGGCAAGGAGGATTAGATGGCAGTTATAAGGCAAGGAATAGCAGATGG
>NW_007154593.1:0-776 GCF_000164805.1 Carlito syrichta | reverse complement strand
GATTATCAGACGGCACTACTAAGGCAAGGAGTATCAGGTGGCACAATAATGTCAAGGAGTATCAGACGGCAATAATAAGGCAAGGAGTATGAGACGGCATAATTAAGGCAAGTAGTATCAGACGGCACTAACAAGGCAAGTAGTATCAGACGGCACTAATAAGGAAAGTAGTATCAGATGGCATTAACAATGCAAGTAGTATCAGACGGCACTCACAACTCAAGTAGTATAAGACGACGCTAAGAAGGCAAGTAGTATCAGACGACAATAAGAAGGCAAGGAGTATCAGACGACACTAAGAAGTCAAGGAATATCAGACCACACTAAGAAGGCAAGTGGTATCATACGAAACTAAAAAGGCAAGTAGTAACAAACGGCACTAAGAAGGCAAGTAGTATCAGACGGCACTAATATGGCTAGTAGTATCAGAGGGCACTAATAAGGCAAGTAGAATCAGACGGCAGTAATAAGGGAAGAAGGATCAGACGGCATTAATAAGGCAAGTAGTATCAGACGGCACTAAAAAGGCAAGTAGTATCAGACGGCACTAGTATGGCTAGTAGTATCAGAGGGTACTAATATGGCTAGTAGTATCAGAGGGCACTAATAAGGCAAGTAGTATCAGACGGCACTAATAAGGCAAGTAATATCAGACGAAACTAAAAAGGCATGTAGTATCAGACGGCACTAATAAGGCAAGAAGTATCAGATGGCAATAATAAGGCAAAAAGGATCAGACGGCACTAACAAGGAAAGTATATGAGACGGCAATAATA
>NW_007154592.1:0-778 GCF_000164805.1 Carlito syrichta | reverse complement strand
AGGAGTATCACACTGCCTAATAAGGCAAGTAGGATCAGACGGCACTAATAAGGCAAGAGGGATCAGACGGAACAAATAAGGCAAGTAGTATAAGACGGCACTAATAAGGGAAGTAGGATCAAAAGACACTAATAAGGCAAGTAGGATCAGTAGGCACTAATAAGGCAAGTAGGATAAGACGGCACTAATAAAGGAGGTAGTATCAGATGGCACTAATGAGGCAAGTAGTATCAGACAGCACTAATAAGGCAAGGAATATCAGACGACACTAATAAGGCAAGTAATATAAGGCGTCACTACTGAGGTAAGTAGAATCAGACGGCACTAATAAGGCAAGGAGTATAAGACGGCACTAATAAGGCAAGAAATATCAGATGGCACTACTAAGGCAAGGAGTATCAGACGGCACTATTAAGGCAAGTAGTATCAGACGGCACTAACATGGCATGTAGTATCAGACGGCACTAACAACGCAAGTAGTAAAAGACAACATGAAAAAGGCAAGTAGTATCAGACGACTTAAAGAAGGCAAGTAGTATCACACGACACAAAGAAGTCAAGTAGTATCAGACGACACTAAGAAGGCAAGTAGTATCAGACGACACTAAAAAGGCAATTATTAATAGACGACAATAAGAAGGCAAGTAATATCAGACGAAAGTAGGAGTGGAAGTAGTATCAGACGGCAGTAAGAAGGCAAATAGTATCAGATGGCACTAAGAAAGCAAGTAGTATGAGATAGCACTAAGAAGGCAAGTAGAATAAGACGGCATTAGAA
>NW_007154591.1:0-715 GCF_000164805.1 Carlito syrichta | reverse complement strand
CCTGCACTAATAAGGCACGTCGCATCTGTTGGTACTAATAAGGCAAGTAAGATTTGGTGGCACTAATAAGGCAAGGAGTATCAGATGGAACTAATAAGACGAGGAGTATCCGACGGAACTAATAAGGCAAGGGGTATCATATGGCACTAATATGGCAAGGAGCATCAGATGGCACTAATAAGACAAGGAGTGTCAGATGGCACTACTAAGGCAAGGGGTATCAGACGGTACTATTAAGGCAAGGAGCATCAGACAGCAGCAATAAGTCAAGGAGTATCAGAGAGAAAAAATAAGGCCAGTAGGATCAGACGGCAATAAGATGGCAAGGAGTATCAGGCGGCACTAATAAGGCAAAGAGTATCAGATGGAACTAAAATACAAGGAGTATCAGACGGCACTAATGAGGCAAGGAGTATCAGATGGCACTATTATGGCAAGGAGTATCAGATGGCACTAATAAGGCAAGGAGTATCAGATAGCACTACTGAGGCATGAAGTATCAGACGGTACTATTGAGGCAAGGAGTAGGAGACTGCACTAATAAGTCAAGGAGTATCAGACGGCACTACTAAGGCAAGGAGTAACAGAAGGCACTATTAAGGCAAGGAGTATCAGACGGCAATAATAACGCAAGTAGTATCAGACGGCACCCAACAAGGCAAGTAGTATCAGACGGCACTAACTACTCAAGTAGTATCAGATGACACTAACATGG
>NW_007154590.1:0-771 GCF_000164805.1 Carlito syrichta | reverse complement strand
TAGGGTCCTGTTTGAATCTGGTTCATGTAGTCAGACTTTTCCCAGCAACATGTACTGAATATGTTCTTCATTCCCCAGTGGGTCCTGGAGGTTCTTTCAAAGATGAGTTGGGTGAGAATTTGAGGATTTCACTCTCTGTCCTGACCCATTAGCCTATGGACCTTTTCCATTACCAATACCAGGCTGTTTTGATTATTGTAAACTTATACTAAAATTTCAGATGCGGAAAGTGATAGTTCCTGCTTTGTATCTTTTGATAAGGATTCTTTCGGCTCTTCATGATTGTTTTAAATTTCATATGAATTCACTATTGAAATTTCCAGGTCTGAGAAGAATGATGTTAACTTATTGGTTTTTTGCCTGTATCACTCGTTTGCCTACACGGCTAATTTTTCTATTAAAAGATGTAAGCAGAGTCAGGAAAACAAGCATGTCAGATTGCCATTCATGACATCAGCCTCAGAACTTTGACATCATAATGGATGGGACCTTGACTACTGAGCAAGCCTTCAGTATCAAGGATTTATGTACAGTGCTCTGACAAAAGCGGAAGACATGGTGGATTTTCATTCCCAAGAATTGAAGGAAGCAAGGTGTTCACACCTATCCCAAAACGTCTCCAGGGGTAAGTGGCCATTCAAGAATCCACTGGGCAATGTAGTCTTTTTGTTTTCAAGCAGAAGTTATTGAGAGGACAGAAGAGCTCCCACAGTGGGTGGTCCCTGAGGGGGTTCCCCACAATGTAGTCTTTTATTACTATGGTCACAGAGA
>NW_007154589.1:0-841 GCF_000164805.1 Carlito syrichta | reverse complement strand
TACTTAGCAATAGGCAGTGAAGTTTCCTGTATGTGAGGACTCCCATACCCAGAATCCTACTTCAAAAGCATGATTCGTGGTTACCTCTTAGGAAAGACGTCCTGTAGTTTTTGGGATTGAGGACTCATATAAGGAAGATTCCTTATACTTCCTTAGCAATATGACGTGTAGATTCCTGTATATGACGACCTCCATTACCCAGCTTCTTGCTTCAGTCTGCAGGATGCTGAGACAGTCCCTGGGAATTCCAGTTTTTTGATATCAAGAGAAAGACGTCCATAATATTCTTTGGGAGCTGGAATCGAAGATTTCTGGTTCCCCTTCAAAAGATCTCCCCAAAATGTGGAAACTTCCAAACCCAACATCCTAATTCCGACCTGCCCACCCACAAGAATTTTCTGTACTTTGAGGTCACCTGAATCGAGGAATTTTGTACCAATATGCCTTTTGATTTTGGGGAATTTGATTATGGTCGTAGATGTTCCTAGGAAACAAAAGGATTTGTTGGGCCAGATCCTTGATTGCTACTAACAAGAGGACCAGAAAGTTCCTGAGTATCTGTAATTACAGGTTTAGTGTATCAACGGAGCAAGTAGCTCTGAAAATGTAGGGACCCAGAAGTCCAGATTACTCAGTAAACTTTATGAAGAGGCCCAGTAGATTCCAGAAAATGAGAACTCCTAGAACCGGGTTTCCTTTCAGCTCTCAGTAAGATGCCCTGATTTTTCCTGCTGATGTGGATTCCAAACTCAGTATATCAAAAGACAGATGACCAGAAGTTTCCTAGGGACGTGTATTCCATGATTCCTGATTACCTTTAAAGTACGTACTAAATATTTGG
>NW_007154588.1:0-1267 GCF_000164805.1 Carlito syrichta | reverse complement strand
GGGGATTGCCTGAGCTCACAGGTTCGAGACCCACCTGGGCAACTTGGTGAGACCTCGTCTCTTCAACAAATCAAAAATTAGCTGGGCATGGTAGCACGAACCTGTAGTTCTGGCTACTTGGAAGACTGAGGCAGAAGGATCGCCTGAACCCAGCAGGTTGACACTGGAGTGACCGTAAGCATGCCACTGCACTCCAGCCTGAACCACAGAGTGAGACTCCAACTGAAAAAATAAAAAAAGAATGTCACTTACATTTCTATTTCCTTTGAGGAACTATAGTTCTTTCCACTGATCAAAAAGACTAATTTCAACTTGCTTTATTTGTCATTGTCTTAATATCTCTTTAAGTTGCTCTAATCCAGTACATGTCTGATACCTTCAGTTCACTCATTAATTGTTGTAAGTTTAATAGAAACAGTGCCTTAATCTCAAAAATTGTTTAGCGTTTTGCTGTCCAATTTATTCTATTACTCATGGGGGTATCAGGAAATAAGATTTTAAAAATCATTATCAGAAGAAAGATTGTCATCAAATATATGTTCCTTCTTAAGGAGAAATAGTGATTATTTTTCTTCTCCTTTGAAAGAATTGCATTCAAATTGCATTTATATTAAAATTATTTATCATTTTTGAGTGGGGAAAATTGCTTTTAAAAAATAATGAGGAGAGACGGGGCAAGATGGCGACGGCATAGGTGAACTGGTGAGATTCTCTGAACGGACCAAGACTGCAAACTGCTGAATAGACAGACTGTAAAGCAGAGGGAAAAGTGAACAAAACCAGAAGACCCTCATAAGGAAGAACAGGTCATTGCAGAAGAGAAATAAAAGCAACCCCACCTTCCCTCAAAAACAGAATTGAAGAGGGGGAGGGAAAGGGGTAAAGGGAGAAAAATCTACAGAAATGAAGAAAAACCAAAAGAAGAGTATGGGTCTCTCCCAGACGCCTGGGAGAGCAGACACTGAGAAAATTGACTTTGGAATACAAACAATGAAAAGTCCCCAGAATGAAGGGTCTCAAAATGCAAATGTAGATATCAAAACAATAATGGAGAGATTAAAAAGAATGAGGAGACACAAGAAGAAACTAGGAAGGAGCTGATATCTGAGATAACAGTAATAAAGAATACTGTGAATGAAATAAATAACAAATTGATAAGCATGGAAAGCAGAATTACCCAAGCAGAAGAAGAATCTCAGAGCTTGAGGACCAAATATAGAATAACCCAAACTCTTAAAAACACAGAAATAAGCTAAAAAAGACAGAA
>NW_007154587.1:0-730 GCF_000164805.1 Carlito syrichta | reverse complement strand
GGCATAGGTGAACTGTGAGATTTTCTGAACGGACCAAGACTGCAAACTGCTGAATAGACAGACTGTAAAGCAGAGGGAAAAGTGAACAAAACCAGAAGATCCTCATAAGGAAGAACAGGTCATTGCAGAAGAGAAATAAAAGCAACCCCACCTTCCCTCAAAAACAGAATTGAAGAGGGGGAGGGAAAGGGGTAAAGGGAGAAAAATCTACAGAAATGAAGAAAAACCAAAAGAAGAGTATGGGTCTCTCCCAGACGCCTGGGAGAGCAGACACTGAGAAAATTGACTTTGGAATACAAACAATGAAAAGTCCCCAGAATGAAGGGTCTCAAAATGCAAATGTAGATATCAAAACAATAATGGAGAGATTAAAAAGAATGAGGAGACACAAGAAGAAACTAGGAAGGAGCTGATATCTGAGATAACAGTAATAAAGAATACTGTGAATGAAATAAATAACAAATTGATAAGCATGGAAAGCAGAATTACCCAAGCAGAAGAAAGAATCTCAGAGCTTGAGGACCAAAATATAGAAATAACCCAAACTCTTAAAAACACAGAAAATAAGCTAAAAAAGACAGAACAAAACCTTCAAGGGATGAGTGACTATCTCAAGAGGCCTAACCTAAGAATAATCGGACTCCCTGAGGCAGAAAGAGAAACAGAGACCACATTGGAACAAACTTTCCATGAGATCATTCAAGAAAATTTCCCTTATCTAATCAGTGAT
>NW_007154586.1:0-718 GCF_000164805.1 Carlito syrichta | reverse complement strand
CCAATCCACGCACCTCAGCCTCCCAAAGGTGCAGGATTACAGGATGAGCCACCGAGCCCAGCTGGTATCATGTTTTTTTGATATTGTGATTAGAGCTGCAAAAAACATACGGGTGCAGGTGTCTTTTTGGTAAAATAATTTGAGTTCCTCCAGATATATTCTCTAGAGGTGAATTTCTGAGTCACATGGTAGGTCAAGATCTTGTCCCTTTAAAAACCACCCCACTATATTCCAAAGATTTTACTGTACTTTTCAGTCCGCGTGCATTGTAGAATCATTTATTTCTTCCAAAATCCTGACCTGAATGTGTTATGGTTTGCTTTATTAATGATTGCCAGTCTTACAGGGGGTAGGTGGCCGTTCAAATTGGTTTAATTTCCATTTTTTGATGATGAGTAAGTGTCTGCTCTCTGCCATATCTCTTCTTATTAAAAGTGTCCAATCACGTATTTTGTACACTTTTCAAAAGGAATGTTTGTCTGATTTTTTCTGAGTGTTTGAGTTTCTTGTAGATCCTAGAGGTAATACCTCTTTAGTGATATGTAGGTGGAGAATCGTTTTGCCCATTCTATAGGCTGTATCCCTGCCCTTCTGATGGTTTCTTTTGTGTTGAAGTATATTAATTTGATGAGATCCCACTGGTCTTACTTTCATCTCAAGGCATTGGTATTTAGGGCGCTGAAGAGGAATTAGTTCCCAATTCCAGTTTCCCTAATGG
>NW_007154585.1:0-1044 GCF_000164805.1 Carlito syrichta | reverse complement strand
CAGGTTTTGGTTTTGTTTGAGCTATTCCCATGAAAGGATTTCAAGAGATTAAGAAACTTCACCTCTGTGCCTTCATCTTTCTCAAGCCCACCTCAATCTTTGATGTAATTATTTTAAATGGAGAGGCCCTGCTGCTTTCAGTTTCCTGAAGCAGAGCTCCATTTGCCCTAAACTCGTTAAGACTCTTAGTCACACATGTCTCTTGGAGTCCCACTGTCTACCATGGGACAGTATGTCAGTTCTTACTCCATTCATGTCTTGAGTGAAAGTGAAAATAGCCTAGACGGCTTGTGCATTGGGAGGTATTTGGCCACTATCAAAAACTCTGCTGGGCAGATGAAAAATCAGAGGCAGGCGCTGGTCAAGAAGGTGTATCTTTTCCTTCCCTCTTTTCCTGCTCTTTGTATCTGCTTTTCTAAACATGATCAAAACAATCCCCAGTCTGACCTCCTTCCCCTGTAACACACAAAAAACTGGTCCCTGCAGTTTTCTTCATCTCAGTTCATGGCGATGTCATACTGCCCGTAGCTCAGGACAGACAACTTTGAAGTCATTTGACTCTAGTCTCTTCCACTCAAGTGCATGTCCAAAACACTAGCAAATTCCATTTGCCCTACCTTCAAATTGCTTCTAGAAATTGTCTATTTCTAACCATATTCCCCCATTTTCATGTTAGTTCAAGCCCTCATCATTTCCTGCCTGGATTATTGAAATGTCCTTCTAGCAACACAGAGATTTCCAAACTTGCTAGACTCATTAAGCCCTCCTCATTCCCAGGAGGTCAAAATAAATACTTAATAGTCCCATTCATGAAATAGCTAAGGGCCAGCAATTTAGCACATATTTGTGCTTGCAGTAGACTAAATGATGCTCACCGAAAGAGAAGAGGTCCTAACCTCTGGAACTGGTAAACATTATCATATTCAGAAAATGGGTCTTTGGATGTGATTAAAGATCTTGAGATGAGGAGATTATTTTGTACTATTAGGGTGAGCCCTAACTGCAATCATATGTGTCCCAATAAAATGAAGACAGATGGAAATT
>NW_007154584.1:0-1002 GCF_000164805.1 Carlito syrichta | reverse complement strand
AAAAAGTGTTGGATGTATGGCTGAATTAAAATGCATTTCCAACATATAGATAAGTTTTGTTTTTATAAAGTTGGCTGGTGATTAATGGATCACTTAAAAATAAGACTTTATTAATTATTTGCAGTTTGTTACCAGCTTTATATGGCAGGATTTGAATGTCTTTACTCATTATACGTGTGTGTGTGTGTGTGTGTGTGTGTGTACCACCTTTTATTTATATGGCAAAAACTACTTTTTTGGTGCATAGTTTATTTCATTTTATTTTCTTATAATAAATTGGGGTCAATTTGTAAGTATGTAAATGTATACTCTCATGTGAATAATTATTTGTATTCTTGCTCTTTATTCTTTTTTTTATTTGTGGCTGTTATTTGCACAGCTTAATTTAAATTTTGGAGTAAGGCTGGGCTCGGTGGCTCAGCCTGTAATTCCACACTTTGGGAGGCAGAGGTGAGTAAATTGCCTGAGCCCATGAGTTTGAGACCTGCCTGAGCACCTTGGTGAGACCTCATCTCTACAATAAATCAGAAAAATTAGCTGGGCATGGTACCACGTGCCTGTAGTTCTGGCTACTTGGAAGGCTGAGGTGGTAGGATTGCTGGAGCCCAGCAAATCAAGGCTGCAGTGGCTAGGAGCAGCCACTGAACTCCAGTCTTGGTGAGAAAGTGAGACTCCAACTCAAAAAAAAAAAAAATTGAGTTAGGACCATGAAATGACAATATGTTGTGTCTAATATGAGAAAGCTTTCATTCTCACCAAGTATGATGTTGTCTATGGGTTTTTCATAAATGCCTTAAAGGTTGATAGATTTTTCTGCTATTTATTTTTGAGTGCTTCATTTTCAAGTACTGTTGAACTTCTTAAACTTTTTTTTTAACTTTTGAGATAATTTGGTTGTTTTTGAAATTTGTTCTACTGATATAGTATATTGCAATAATTTACATTTGGATGGGGAAAAAAATCATTGCTTTTCTGATTTAAATTTCTGATAGTAAAGTATAA
>NW_007154583.1:0-812 GCF_000164805.1 Carlito syrichta | reverse complement strand
CCCAACTGACTTAACTAGGTGACTTAACAAGCTAGCCAGCTGGGTAGTCAGCTGAATTAACTAGATAGCTACACTGATAGGCAGCTGGCTAGCCAGTTGACTTAACTACCTGTCTTCACTAGCTAGTCAGCTGAATTAACTAACTGACTTAACTATCTACCTACCTAGCTAGCCAGCTGACTTAACTAGATTACTTAAGTAGCTTGCTACCTAGCTAGAAAGCTGGATGGCAAGCTGACTTAACTGACTGACTTAACCAGCTAGTCAGCTTGCTAGCAAGTGGACGTTACTAGCTGACTTAACTAGCTAGCTACCTGGCTGGCCAGCTGAATTAACTCACTCATTTAACAAGCTAGCCACCGGGCTAGCCAGCTGACTCAACTAGCTAGCTACCTAGCTAACCAGTTGAGAAACCAGCTGAATTAACTAGCTGACGGATCTTGCTAGCCAGCTGACTAGCCAGCTCACTTAAATAGCTTGCTACCTTGATAGCCAGCTTGGTAGCCAGCAGAATTTACTAGTTGGTTTCACCAGCTAGCCAGCTGGCTAGCCAGCTGACTCAACTAGCTGACAACTAGTTAGCCAGCTGACTAGCCAGCTGACTTGATTAACTCACTACCTAGCTAGATAGCAGGCTAGCCAGCTGACTTAACTAGCTGACTTAATTAGGTAGCCAGCTGGCTAGCCTACTGACTTAACTAGCTCGCTACCTAGATGGTCAACTGGCTACTCAGCTGAGTTAGCTAGCTGACGTAAATAACTGGCCAGCTTGATAGTCATCTGTATTAACTATCTTGATAAATAGCTAGTAA
>NW_007154582.1:0-800 GCF_000164805.1 Carlito syrichta | reverse complement strand
AGCTAGCCAGCTGACTTAACTAGATTACTTAAGTAGCTTGCTACTTAGCTAGAAAGCTTGATGGCCAGCTGACTTAACTGACTGACTTAACCAGCTAGTCAGCTTGCTAGCCTGTGGACGTTACTAGTTGACTTAACTAGCTAGCCAGCTGGCTGGCCAGCTGAATTAACTCACTCATTTAACAAGCTAGCCACCGGGCTAGCCAGCTGACTCAACTAGCTAGCTACCTAGCTAACCAGTTGAGAAGCCAGCTGAATTAACTAGCTGATGGATCTTGCTAGCCAGCTGACTATCCAGCTCACTTAAATAGCTTGCTACCTTGATAGCCAGCTTGGTAGCCAGCTGAATTTACTAGTTGGTTTCACCAGCTAGCCAGCTGGCTAGCCAGCTGACTCAACTAGCTGACAACTAGTTAGCCAGCTGGCTAGCCAGCTGACTTGATTAACTCACTACCTAGCTAGATAGCTGGCTAGCCAGCTGACTTAACTAGCTGACTTAATTAGGTAGCCAGCTGGCTAGCCTACTGACTTAACTAGCTTGCTACCTAGATGGTCAACTGGCTACTCAGCTGAGTTAGCTAGCTGACGTAAATAATTGGCCAGCTTGATAGTCATCTGTATTAACTATCTTGATAAATAGCTAGCAAGGTGACTAGTCAGCTGATTTAACTAGTTGACTTTAGCTAGCCAGCTGTCTAGCCAGCTCACTTAATTGGCAAGTTACCTAGCTATCCTGCTGGCTAGCCAGTTGACTTAAGTAGATTACTGAAATAGCAAGAAAGCAGGCTAGACAGTTGACTT
>NW_007154581.1:0-749 GCF_000164805.1 Carlito syrichta | reverse complement strand
GAACAGATGGATGAGGGATGGATGGATGAAGGATGATTGATGGATAGAGAATATCAATAATAGATCTATCAGCAGACAACTCTCAAAGTTATGATGCCAAGTTAGGAATGGCATGCCCAGCATGATAACAGATGCACATATCCTTTTTAATGCAGTGACACAATATCACACAGTGCTAACTGATGCATAAGAAAAGGAAATGAGAGACAAGAGAGGCCCACGCTGAATTATGACAGCATCTGCCTCTGAGGAGAGAGACCGCAAATGGGGATGCGGTGCACCTTGATGGGAATGTTTTACTCTTAGGACAATAAAACAATAACATGTTAACAGTCATCAGTTCTGGGTCACTGGATAAGCTGATGCTTATGATACTGTTCTTGACATTTTTCTGTAGTTCTAATTTTTCTAAATTAAAAATTAAAATGCAGTTCTAATTTTTTTTTTTAATCAGAGTCTCACTCCATCCCCCAGGCTGGAGGACAGTAGCAGGCTCACAGCCACCAAAACCTCAACCTGCTGGCTCAGGCGATCCTTCTGCCTCAGTCTTCCATGTAGCTGGAACTATGTGCGTGCATCACCACGTCTGGTTAATTTTTTGATTTATTGTAGAGATGAGGTCTCGTCAAGTTGCCCGAACTGGTCTCAAATCCCTGGACTCAGGCAGTCCTCTCACCTCTGCCTCCTAAAGTGCTGGGATTACAGACATGAGCCACCAAGCCTGGTCTTGTTTCTGAGTCAGTCTCACC
>NW_007154580.1:0-316 GCF_000164805.1 Carlito syrichta | reverse complement strand
TTTTCCATTGGGTAGATAAACACACATGCTGGGACCAGAAGATCTGAAAGCAAAAGCCAGTCGGTCAGACAACAATATTTTCTTTTTAGAGAGGGAGTCTCATTATGTCGCCCAGGTGATCCTCCTGCCCCAGCCTCCTGAGTAGCTGGAGCTACAAGCATGCACCACCACACCTCGATACAATGATAGGTTTGATACAAGAGTGTTCATGAGGTCATCAGAGGCATGTAATGAGGCAGCAGGGCAAGGGCTGGCTTTGGGCACAGGCACCAGGGGACAGACTCATTCCCAACAGGGGAGGCAGAAGTTAAGAACA
>NW_007154579.1:0-1059 GCF_000164805.1 Carlito syrichta | reverse complement strand
TAGAAGTGTTCCCTTTCACCACACCCTCTCCAGCAGCTGTATTTTTGAGTTGTGATAATTGCCATTCTGACTGGAGTTAGGTGGTATCTCAGTGTGGTTTTGATTTGCATCTACCTGATGACTAGTGAGGTTGAGCATTTCTTCATGTGTTTGTTGGCTGCTCAAATGTCTTCTTTTGTGAAGTGTCTGTTCATGTCTTTTGCCCATTTTATAATGGGGTTGTTTGTTTTCTTCTTTTCAGTACGTTTCAGTTCCTTGTAGATCCAGGATGTTAAGCCTTTGTCAGACCTGGAGTTGGCAAATACTTTTTCCCAGTCTGTAGGCTGTCTCACTGCTCTCTTGATGGTTTCTTTGGCTTTGCAGAAGCTTGTCAGTTTAATAAGGTCCCATTTGTCTATCTTCTCTCTGTCCTGTGGGTTTCGGGTTTTGTACAGGAATTGGATGCCAGTTCCAATTTCCATGAGAGTATTTCCTTCCTTTTCTAAGGTTCTTATGGTTTGAGGTTTTACATTTAGATCTCTGATCCATTTGGAGTTAACCTTTGTGCATGGGGATAGATAGGGATCCTGTTTCAATCTTCTGCATGTGGTCAGTCAATTTTCCCAGCACCATTTACTGAATAGGTTCTCCTCTCCCCATTGGTAGGTGGTGGGGGCTTTGTCGAAGATGAGTTGGTTGAGAAATTGAGGTTTTGCTTCTGGAATCTCAATTCTGTTCCATTGATCTATATGCCTGTTCCTGTACCAATACCAAGTGCATTTCTAATTAGGTTTATTTGGACTTTTTCTTCTCTTTTTATTTGGTCAATCTGTTTAGGGGTTTATCAATCTTGTTTATCCATTCCAAGAACCAGCTTTTTGTTTCACTTATGTTTTTCCATGAGATTTGTGTTCTATGTTCCATATTTGGACTTTTGCTTTGGTGATCTGTATTCTTCCGCAAAATTTAGGGTTTTGGTGGTCTTGCTTTTCCAGCTCCCTTAGAAGACATATGAGCAATCAACAGATACATGAAAAGATTCTCACCCTCACTAATCATCAAAGAGATGAAAATGAAAAC
>NW_007154578.1:0-7275 GCF_000164805.1 Carlito syrichta | reverse complement strand
CCAGCTATAGATGTGTTTTTAATGTAACCGAATTAATCAGTCACTTCAATTTCCCTTTGTACTTTATATCTCACAAGAGTCTACCCTTGTTGGAAAAGGCAATCTGCCATAAGCCTCAGGCATCCCTGAGGGTTCTTGTTAAGTGTGCCAAGAATACAAAGCCCCATTCACTCTTTACCTGGGTCACTTCCCAAGGTTATATTTGCATTGAGCAAGCTGAATGGATAACATTTTCTATAAAACAACAATCAGCCAAGCACAAATGTTCCTCTCTTACAATGCAGTCTACAGGTATCCAACAATGGCCGATGATGTTTCCTCCATAGGACTTGGGAGAATATGGGTTTACAGGAGAGGGTTAATAGCTGACCTGGGTTGCTTCAAACTCTGCACATTCCCAAGATATGCCTGTCTTCCAGACTGGCCTTTGGTCAGCTCCTGGGAGATCTCTGAACGAACATTTCTGCCTCATGAGAGTTTTTTTGTATGCGTAAGGCCTTGGGCCATCTGTTACCAATTTGATCAGATAGTTGATCTAACAGTGATTTATGATGAGTACCTATCTGTGCTCTGGTGACTGAAGTCTGAGTAGCTGAGGTCAGTCATACAGGTGATGAATGGACTTCCAATAAAAACTGTGGACAATAAAAAGGTGAGCATCCTGGTTAACAACCCTTTGCACAAGTTGGCAACACTTCACATCACTGCTGGGAAAAATAAGCATATCCTAAGAAAGGCCTGTCTTCAGAACTACCTTGGCCAGCTCCTGGGAGATGACCTCTGAGTCTTTTAGCCACATGGTACCAATTTGATCATAGAGTTTATGTTAGCAAAATGATTAATGGTGAACATTTCTTTGCTCTGGAAGGTTGGAGTCTGAGTAGCTGGGATCAGTCGTGTAAGCTATTTATGCCCATGTCATTGATACCTATAAAAACCTTGAGCACTAAGGCTCAGGTAAGCTTCCCTGAGTGGTAACATTTCATGTATGTTTTCACACATCATTTCATGGGGTAGTTTCCAAGGACTTCACTGGGCGAGAACACTTGGAAGCTTGCACCTGTGCCTTCCTGGCCTTTGCCCCATGTACCTTTTTCCTGTGTTGATTTTCACCTGTATACTTTTCACTTTGATAAACCATGACTGTAAGTATAACAGTGTTTTCTGGCTCCTCTGGGTCTAGTGAATTATTGAGCCTCAAGGGTCGTCTTGGGAACCCTCAATCCAAATGGAAAACTGACAACATGCTCATATGCTCACATTCTCTTGTTTTTGTTATGAGGAATGAAATTATCTGTCTCTGATCCAGGATTTCATGTCTTCTGTCAGCAAACTTATCAGCTTGCAAGTAGGGTAAATTGTTGCTCAGTAATGGTCATAATATCTCCAAATAATTCTACTATGTTTTACTCTAATACTTACATAGGTTTATGTTTAAATATAATTTTAGCCGGGCTTGGTGGCTCAGCCTGTAATCCCGCGCCTTTGGGAGGCTGAGGTGAGTGGATTGCCTGAGCCTGCGGGTTCGAGACCCGCCTGGGCAGCGAGACCTCATCTCTACAATAAATAAAAAAATCAGCCGGGCGTGGTAGCACATGCCTGTAATTCCAGCTACTTGGAAGGCTGAGGAGGAAGGATCGCCGGAGCCCAGCAGGTCGAGGCTGCGGTGGCCGGGAGCGGCCACTGCACTCCAGTCTGGGCGACAGAGTGAGACTCCAACTCAAAAAAAAAAAAAAAAAAAATATAATTTTAATTCATCCGGAAATAACTCTGTGTCTTCTGACAGAGATTGGCAAATTACTTAAGCCAATTAGTATACAACTAATCTACATTTCCCAATCTCTCTTGAAGTTAGGTTTGGGTCACATGACGTAAGAATTGCTTAATTCTTAAGTGGAATGTGAATGCAAGCCATGTAAGCCACTTCCATGTCTGACCCCTAAAAAACTCTTATATCTCCCACTCTTATTTTATCCCTCAGTTAAATGCCAATTCCCAGGGAGATACTAGATGCCCCTCTTTTTAAGATAAAGGAACAACTATCAGCCTGAATAACTGCGAGACTCTTTCCTCCACTTAAGCCACATGGTCTTAAGCAATCCTCAAATAACTATTGTCTTAAGCCAATGAGAGTTTGCTGTTTTTTAAAAAATACAGGTAACACAATTCCAATACAGAAATCGGTGCTAGATGATGGGTACTGTCGGAAAAGTATAATAATACATGGTCTAGCAGAGAGTCAGAATGAAAATTACTATCCATACTATCCACGGTTAAATAGTAGGGATACATGTCATGCAGTGTTGGAACAATTGTTAAAATGGTCATTGGAATTTATTGGAAGGTGGACTACATGCCTAGTGACCCTACAGCTATAGGAAAAGATAGGAAAATGGAATGCTAATAGTGAGTCCTGGTTGTTACTGTCTAAGTTTATCAAAATGATAGAAAAAAAGGGGATCTGTGGGGATCATTTTCTAGTTTGTAAGCAAAACAAAAAATGAAATGCAAATGGTTGAAAAATCCACTAATAATGATAAAAAATCCTGAATGATAAAGACTGTGCACAAAGGTCCATGAAAACTTCTGACTCCCACACACACCTCAGGAAGAGTGTGGATTTTCCTCCACACATGATACCTATGGCATAAGAACAAGAGAAGGAAAATACAAGGCAGACTTAAGAATTATATTTAGAAGCCGGGTTCAGTGGCTCAGCCTATAATCCCAGCACTTTGGGAGGCTGAGGCAAGAAGGCTGCACGCTGGGGTTCGAGACCAGCCTGGGCAGCAAGAGTGAGACTCCAACTCAAAAAAAATTATATTTAGTAAAGAACTTTGGGAGATGCTTCTAGCATATGTAATTGAAAAGACACCTTTCTCTCCAAAACTATAATCTTTTGCTTATTTTTAAGGTCAGCTCATATTCCCCAGAAAGAAGAGAAACCGTCTTTTGGTCTCCATAAAACAGAAAGGTACAGGCTGAAGCATGTAATGGGAAACCAGTAGAATGTGATTTTGCCAGCAAGAAGGAAGCAAAGCCTACAAGCTGATGTTCCCTCATGGAGCAAAAGTCTGAAAAAAGGTCCTAAAACTCTGGCCTCTAATAATCAACCACCTTCTGAAACACACATGAATTTTCATCCCATCATTCCCACCTATTCTCAGCATCATATGTTCTCAGGTTCATGTCTATAAACCCTCATCCCTTCATTTTCCATTCCCTACTGCCTTTTCTTCATATTCACAGACATGCTCGTTAACTCATCCTCAAATATTAAATCTTTACATTTTTAACTGCACAGCACAAACATTTCTCAAATTTGCTTTTTCTTAACTTCATGTTTTCAATATCACAATCTCTAACTCACATGAGTAATCTGCTCTTGTAGAACTCTAATTCACATTAACAACACATGAAGCTATTGTGATCATATAAGTGCTTCTCAAACATCTCTTTGTTCCCAGTTTCTTACTCAGTTTACATAAAAGGATACATGTACTGTCTATCTATCTGTTATGAGTTTGGTTATGAGTTCGGTCTATAACACTTTCATCATCTCTGCAGATCTCAAAAATTACTCAGACCCATGCAGTCTTTCATATAAAACAAAATCCTATTGCATAAGTGCATACCCATCAAGAGCACATGCCATACAGATGACATGCATGGAAAGTGAATACCTATACATGTACAAAACTATGCGGCAAACACACAAACACATCACACTCAACTTCACATAAAATGACAGTCTCACTCCCTGCACTCAATACATAAAATTGCCAGAAAGATAGATAAACACAGACATGTACATATATCAGTATATAGTCATGAAAGATGACACACTATGGAATAGTGTAGACACACCCTAAATTTCACCATGTTCACACCAAAATGGCACCTCAAACACTCTCTAGCAACCTCAGAGAAAAACTAAACATATTTTCAGAAGCAATAGCTTGGTTATAGTCTTAATAGATGATTATAAACTGAGAAACGATGGTGAGTTGATGAGTTATTATGTTAGGAACTTGAGTATGCTGTGTTTACTGAAGCTTGTGAAATTCAAAACATAGCCCTTTCCATTGGAAATGTAGAGTAAAGGAAATAAGAGAAACAAACTGGGGATCTGCATGACATCTTAAAGTCCATGAAATACACAGAATTGATTGAAAAACTACACAAATGATGACATGTCAAACCGGTCCAAATTTATAAGCAGGGACAATTTTGAGATAGGTTGTGATTATGGTGGATGGAGATGAAAAACTTAGTCACAGCCCTGTAGGGAACATTGACAAAGGTGGCACAACAGACCTGGTCAAGTGACAGCTGTGCTAAGAGTCACTAAGTATCCAAGAGAGGAGATGTGACCAAAGGTGAAAGGTGCAGGCTAAAGCCAGTCCCAGGTCTCACTGGAGGATCCTACTTACACTCAGAATCTGTGAGTTCTCCTAGACTGGGGAACAGCAGAACTCTGGCAACAAAGGCCAGAAGGGAAGATATGTGAAGATGATGCTGGAGTTAGGAGGTGCCATTCAGGGGATTCTTTCTGGCAAATTCTCATTTCAGATAAATAGAAATAATAATAACAAAAAATATGGCCACATTCCCATATTAGCCGGCAAGATTTGAAGTCTCTGATACTACGAAACAACACATGCCACCACAGGTAATCCAGCCCCACCCAAGCACGTCATCCCAACAAATACTTTGGATAACAAGATTTTGGAACTTTAAACAGTCAGCGAATCATAATATTCATGGGGAGAATGCTATGTGTGTTATTATACATAGTATTTTTGGATTACCTCTTTAATGCAAAAAAAAAAAAACATGGATCTGATTCTCCTTCCTTTCCCAAGAGATAATAGTGAAAGATCTCCATAATTGTGAGCGTTTCTTGACCCAAGACATCAAGAAGACATCTGAAGACTCCAACTCTGACTATGTGACCTGTGTCGCCTCTTTTAACAAGCATATCTGCAGAGGTATAGGGATAGAGGAGCAGTGGGACAAGAATGCAGGTCCAAAGGCGGGATGGAAAGATGAGCTAGAATTGGAATTAAGCTCATTTGCTTCACAACTGACATCAATGACCCCTTCTTTCAAGGATTATGCAGGGTCTCTGTTTCCACTGAATAAGCAGAAATGGACTATGTACAATTTACTATTTACATTGGAAGAGACTCCTACATGGTACAAACAGAAAAGATAAAATTTCAGGAGAAATGTGGAAGCATATTTTTAGAAGAGGTGTCTTGGGCAAGTGTGTGAAGTCTTCATTTGATACCTCCAGTGCTATGTCCAGTGTAGGGGACCTTCAAAAAAGTTTTATTACTTTATTTAGTTACCTAGCATCCAATCCACTTAACTACATACCCCTATTTGTATCTATACCACTGTATCTCTCTTTATCTCTTTCAATATAGAATTAATATAAACAAATAGGTTCATATACATATATAATTCTTCCTATGACATTCTCAATATTATTTTTGCATAATTTCTCAAAAAAGAGAATTGAGCTAATGATATAATAAAACATTTAATTTTTAGTTACTACATATTGTCTTTTAGGCATGATTCACAATTTCCAATATTCTGTCAACATCTTCAAAATATCACACATGGGATACCCAATCTTCTTGACACATTCTCTCCACACATAATTTTCATAACTTCCTTTTAACTTATCTTTTGGAGATTTGAATGGGAAAAATCACCTTAATTTCTGGGAAAACACGTCCCATGTTGGCAACACTTTCACAATTTTTTTTTAAATAAACAGTTTAAATGATTTATCTCAATTTTACGGAATATTATTCCCCAGAAATTCATTATGCTGCAGAGAATGCCCTTAGACATGTCTGATAATCCCAGATCAGTCTCAGAACTCAGAAAAGAGTTTGTCTACCTCAGAATACTTATCTGTGTCTTCATTCCCGGAAAGCTCTTTGATGTTAAGGATAGTTATATAGATCAACTGAAATGTGAGCTTAGACAGGAGGGGGGCAACAGAGCTGCTCATCCCAACTCTTCCTGAGGTTACTTTCCTGCTAAGTCAGGAAAGGGCTTCAGGCAGAGAAACTAGGACTGAGGCCTCTGGGGAGGGAAAAAACAGGACACGTGCCTTCAAGAACAGCACACATCTCCTCAGCATGAACCTCCAACATGTGAACACTGGGGCAGCTATGTGGAGGTAGTAGGTAGTGCTGACGAATGTGTGGAAAGTTAGTGAGAACCATCCTCCTTGGATTGGCACAAACTCATACTGTATCCTCCTTTATAGCAAGCATGGCCTTATTTCTCTCTCCTTTTGCTTAATCTCAAATACATATCCCTCCACTCTACGTCTTTTCCCTTCTCCAGTATAATAACATAGATACACTCTTCCACCCTCCTTCTTGCACAAAATGAATCTCTGACTCATTCTGTTGCATAGTAATCTCATAAATCCTTAATATCCCTTCACCCAATCTGTATATCCTCCTTCTGCTACACCAGACTAGAAAACATTTATGTCCTTAAGAGAATGCACTCATGTGTGGTTTTTCTCACCACATGTCACTTCATCCACAATGCCTTCAGCCCTTCCTAAAGCTGCACAACTGGCAAGCTCATATGCATTTCCTCAAACATATGTTTACTGTCTCATATTAGAACAAAGTGCAACAAAGAACAAGGACATTCCTGTACACGTTCACGTGCATCATCACACTGCATAACACATACACACACTCATCAATATCCCCTTTCACCAATACCAGAAATACTCAGCAGATATGTCCCAGGAAACACACACAACTTCTTGAAATGCACCGCCTACTCATTACATAGACATCCCAGTACACCTAAATAATAAATACCGTATACAGAATTCAGAAACATCACGAACACATACATTTCCATTACACATATCCCCATACACATATATGCATACATACATTTCCATTATACATATCCATTACACATATCCATTATGCATACACATTTCCATTACACATACAAGGACATTCTCCTGACCATCTTAATGCTTATAGACCTCATATACGCTATTCAACTTTACACTTGAAATTTTCATTCATAGGTTATCAGCGAGACGCCCCTTGTCTTGAATTATCTGCTATCCATACTCAACCCCAGGACCTGGAGGAAAACAAAACTTTGTCCAGCAGCTCAGATAATTGTCCTTTTTATACATATACAGAAGAATCATTGAAGTCCTCAGTAGACATTAAAGCAGAAAGGGCCATGAAAATCTACTATATGAAG
>NW_007154577.1:0-345 GCF_000164805.1 Carlito syrichta | reverse complement strand
GCCCTCCTTTGTGATGGTGTCCATGTGACTGGTCCTCATAAGTGATTGATAACCTAGTGATTGACTCTCCTCTGTGATAGCTGCCTCTTTGGTTCTCCAACACAATGGGTGTCCTAGTAATTGGTCTTCCTCCCTAATGGGTGTCTCAGATACTGACTCTCCTCCATCATGGGTGTCATAGTAACTATTCCTCCTCTGTAATGGGTACTTCACAGCCTGGCACCCATCTATGGTGGCTGTATTAGTGACTGCCAGTCTTCTGTGATGACTGCCTCATTGAATGGACTTCCTCTGTGATCTGTGCCCAAGTATCTAGAACTCCTCTGTGATGGATGAACCTGTAAG
>NW_007154576.1:0-463 GCF_000164805.1 Carlito syrichta | reverse complement strand
ACACCATAGCAAGGCCTCACCTCGACCCCAAGCAAAACCCATAAAACCTTGCCTGAGAGCAGACCTCTGTGAGAGGTTCTCCTCTGGTCCAGAATTCAAGACCAGGCAGGAACACCAGGATGTCAACTAAATGGAAAAACTGTGATGGTCCCAGTTTTGGAGGCCCAGTTTTGGAGGCCCAGTTTTGGAGACCAAGAGTCTGGTCCGAGTCGGGTGGTTTGAGAGCAACATAGTGAGGAACATAGTGAGGAAAGAAAATAAAGAAAGAAAGAAACTAATCCATTCTTCTGCAAACCTGCACTCAGGTCTTCCCCCCCACATGTGAGGTTCCCCTAATCCCAGTATCTTCCAGACCCAACCCCCCTAATGACTGCCCCTGCTTTGCTGTGGGAGTTTTTGAGGCTCGCTTTCTGGGTTCCTGCCAGCTCTCCTCTCAGAAGTGAGAAATGTGTCCAAGGCCAGC
>NW_007154575.1:0-416 GCF_000164805.1 Carlito syrichta | reverse complement strand
GAATAGCTAGTTGACTTAACCAGCTAGATAACTAGTAAACTGACTAGCTAGCTGACTTAACTAGGTACCTGAATACTTAGCTGACTTACTAGTTCACTTAACTAGATAGCTGGAGAGCTAGTTAATTTAACTAGCTGACTAACTAGTAGGCTGGCTAGCTGGTTAACTAGCTGACTTAATTAGCTAGCTATCTTTTTGCTATATGGCTAGCTGTCTTAACTAGCTAGCTACCTGGCTGGCTATCTGGCTAGGCAGCCAGGAATCTAGCCAGCGGGCTGGACATCAGGCTAACCAACCATCTTAACTTGCCAGCAACCTAGCTAGACAGCTGGATAACCAGCTGTCTTAACTAACTCACTTAACTAGATAGCAATCCGACTAGCCTGCTGGCTTAACTAGTCACCCACCTAGTGAGT
>NW_007154574.1:0-3737 GCF_000164805.1 Carlito syrichta | reverse complement strand
TTTCATTTGAAGGACACCTGAAACAGTTCCAGGACCCCCTAAACTATCACAGACCACATTTTGAAAGATGCTGTTCTAGAAGATAAGAATTAAAAAAAACAAAAAACGCAAGAGAAAATTAATATTTACAAGTCTAATAATGCTTCAAACATTATTGAAAATCATGAGTTCAAACATCTAGAAAGCATAATTGGGAGCACATAACATGAATAAAAAAACACTGGATACATTTTAGTGAACCACAGAACACTAGAGATAGAGTCAAATACCACACGTTTTCACTTATAAGTGGACACTAAGTAATGTGTACACACAGAAGCAGAAAGAGGAATGATAGGCATTAGGGATCATGGGAGAATAGGAAGGTGGGAAGGGGTGAGGGATGGGAAACTACTTAGTGGGTAATATATACACTAGTCAAGTGATGTTTGAAAGCCCAGACTTCACCACTATATTTATGTATCAGAACTGTACTTGTGCCCCTTAAAGTTATGTGAATAAAAATAAATAAATAGGTAGATAAGCAAATAAATAAATAAGGCATATGCTAGCTGTAACCATTCTGGCTATTTCTGTACTGCTCTTCTGTTTCCTAAATGTCACTTTTTGTTTTCTGCCCATAAATCCTTCTAACCACATGGAAGCATGGGAGTTGCTCTGAGGAGGGAGGGAGGGGAGGGAAAAAGGGAGAGAGGGGTATTAGAAATATTCAGAAAAAAACAAAGATCACCTATTTTAAAACAAACAAGCCAACAAACCAAAGTAGGAATCAACAGAATATAATATTATAAGCTGTGGTTAGTAAAGTAATAAATTCAACATACAACTTAGACATGCATATTTGCTCAAGTTATCTTTAAAAGGAGGTTGCAAGAAGAAAATAAATTTTCAGCTAAGTCAGAATTGAGAAAGTTTACCACAACATCACTTATAAAGCTACTTCCAAATTTAATTTTTAAGAAAAAAATAATAAACCCAAAAGAAGTATCTGAGATACAAATATTTTCCATATTAGGGTTAGAAATATTTAATTTGGGAAATAAAATATATCAGTGTAGAAAATCAGGAGAACAATAAAATGTAAGCAAGGGGAAAGGTGATTAGAACCCAGAGCATTCTAAAGTCTTTATACAGTCAGGAAGAGGGTGGTAGAAGATATCCAGTAATTTTAGGTTTTTAAAAGATACTTATGAGTAAGAACATTCAAAAGGAATATATAAAACAACAAATTTTTACTGCATGACTTCTAAACTAAGTTAAATTTCAAAATTAAATCGATGAATAAAAAAGAGTGAAAGGAAAAACAGCACAAGAAACACATCCAATCAAAATAATTCAAAATAATAAGAAAACAATGAATCAGTATGATGGTAATTGTAAATGGTCATCTAATTCACAGGATGAAAATCACTTTCTGTGACTGGATACAACTAAAATGTTTAACATGTATATATTAATCACAAGAAATGCACTAAGAGAAAAGAGAAAGATTCGGTGAAAGACAAACCATGCAGATATTAACCAAAATAGAGCAGGGTAGTCCCATTAATATTAGATGAGTATATCATGAAGGTGGGCCATTATATAATTAGAAAATAGTCCATTCAAGATGAGGTTCTTACAGCTTGAATCTCTGGTATTATATCAGCAAGTGTTACTACATAACAAAGCACCCAGAAATGTCATGGCTTGAAACAATTGTTTATGCAATTCACAATTCAGTGGTTGATTCTTAGTTTGTGTGACAGGGGTGTCCACTTAACAATGCTAACCGGAAACTCAAGAGCAGCAAGAAAGCAGGAGTCAAACATTTGTGATTTTCAAGCTTCTACTTTTGCCATTTTTTCTAGTATCTCTCTGTCAGAATGAGACTCTAGACTACATTCAAGGGCTGGAGCAAAGAATGGGAGGACCTGTGACAGTGCATTGCAAGGATGTGAATTCAGGAAGGGGAAATTTTGTGCTCATTTTTACAATTTACTACAGTGCATTGAATAACTCAGCCTTAAAATATATACATGCAGGCCGGGCTCGGTGGCTCAGCCTGTAATCCCATGCCTTTGGGAAGCTGAGGTGAGTGGATTGCCTGAGCCCGCGGGTTCGAGACCCGCCTGGGCAACTTGGCGAGACCTCATCTCTACAATAAATAAAAAAAATCAGCTGGGTGTGGTAGCGCATATCTGTAATTCCAGCTACTTGGAAGGCTGAGGTGGAAGGATCACCAGAGCCCAGCAGGTCGAAGCTGCAGTGGCTGGGAGCGGCCACTGCACTCCAGTCTGGGTAACAGAGTGAGACTCTAACTCAAAAAAAAATATATATATATATACATATAGTTTAAAATTCTAAAATAAAATTAGGAGATATAAAATATCTTGATAAATCATATCTATCACTCAAAAATTATCAAAAGTATGGGCAATTCAGTGACTCATTAATAAACCTAACTTAACAGGTATAAAAAAATTTACATCAAACAATTGATGGATGCACCTATTCTTTTTTTTTTTGAGTTGGAGTCTCCCTCTGTCACCCAGACTGGAATGCAGTGGCCGCTCCTGGCCACCGCAGCCTCGACCTGCTGGGCTCTGGCGATCCTTCCGCCTCAGCCTTTCGAGTAGCAGGAATTACAGGCATGTGCTACCACACCCGGCTGTTTTTTGATTTATTGTAGAGATGAGTTCTCGCAGCTCAGGCGGGTCTCGAACCCGTGGGCTCAGGCAATCCACTCACCTCAGCCTCCCAAAGGCGCGGGATTACAGACTGAGCCACTGAACCCGGCGATGCACCTATTCTTATGCACATACAAAGCATTAAAATATTTAGCCAGTTATATTTTTAGAGTTTAATTCGCATAAAATACATTGCATACATTTTAAGTGTACACAGACTTTACCATTTAGTATGATAATTTAGGGTTTTCATCAGATAAAAGAACTTCCCTTTTATTCCTCATGTTCTGCATGACATTTGAAAATTAAATGTCTAGTAATTTTAGAAAAGTATTTTTATGTGTCTTTTTTTAAAAATATGATTTTTTTCTTTATTGTGTCTATGTGACTAATTAATTGATTGATTTTTTTTTAATATTTGGCCAGTTTTAGATGCTGGAGTAAACTTCATTTGGTTCTTGTGCCTTGGATCTATTTCTGGATTCTAGTTTCTTATATATGTTTGACTTTTGTGTCTGTATTTATGCGAGATACACATTTGTAATTTTCTTTTTGTCTAATAACTTTTCCAGGTTTGATATCAGTTATATGGCAACTATGTTCAAAAGGTTATGAATATTTCCTTAACAATTTATTGAAAGTGTTTGTAAGATTGGTATTTTTCTTCATAAAGTACTTTACAGAATTTACCAGTGAAGCCATTAATATCTACTTTTAATTATGAATCCAATATACACAACTCTTTTTTGTATCTTGATGTGTCAGTTTTAGTAACTTGTGTTCTAAAAGGAATTTTTCCATTTTATTTTCTTCATTGAGTTAATTGGCATAAAGATTCAAGTGTTTGTACGATATGGTGATGTTTCTCCCTTTATTACTTATCCTGGAATTTTTTTTTTTCTGCTTGATCAATCTTGCTAAGTGTTAATCAATTTTATTAATGCTATCAAAGCATTAGATTTACCTTTGTTGATTTTCTCCATTGTTAGTTTTTTTATTTTATTTATTTCCACTTTCACTTTTTTGGGATTTTCTCCACTTCCTTTGTGTTTAATTTTGTCCTTCATT
>NW_007154573.1:0-1053 GCF_000164805.1 Carlito syrichta | reverse complement strand
AACATGAATAAAAAAACACTGGATACATTTTAGTGAACCACAGAACACTAGAGATAGAGTCAAATACCACACGTTTTCACTTATAAGTGGACACTAAGTAATGTGTACACACAGAAGCAGAAAGAGGAATGATAGGCATTAGGGATCATGGGAGAATAGGAAGGTGGGAAGGGGTGAGGGATGGGAAACTACTTAGTGGGTAATATATACACTAGTCAAGTGATGTTTGAAAGCCCAGACTTCACCACTATATTTATGTATCAGAACTGTACTTGTGCCCCTTAAAGTTATGTGAATAAAAATAAATAAATAGGTAGATAAGCAAATAAATAAATAAGGCATATGCTAGCTGTAACCATTCTGGCTATTTCTGTACTGCTCTTCTGTTTCCTAAATGTCACTTTTTGTTTTCTGCCCATAAATCCTTCTAACCACATGGAAGCATGGGAGTTGCTCTGAGGAGGGAGGGAGGGGAGGGAAAAAGGGAGAGAGGGGTATTAGAAATATTCAGAAAAAAACAAAGATCACCTATTTTAAAACAAACAAGCCAACAAACCAAAGTAGGAATCAACAGAATATAATATTATAAGCTATGGTTAGTAAAGTAATAAATTCAACATACAACTTAGACATGCATATTTGCTCAAGTTATCTTTAGAGGGAGGTTGCAAGAAGAAAATAAATTTTCAGCTAAGTCAGAATTGAGAAAATTTACCACAGCAGCACTTATAAAGCTACATCCAAGTTTAATTTTTAAGAAAATAATAAATAAACCCAAAAGAAGTATCTGAGATACAAATATTTTCCATATTAGGGTTAGAAATATTTAATTTGGGAAATAAAATATATTAGTGTACAAAATCAGGAGAACAATAAAATGTAAGCAAGGGGAAAGGTGATTAGAACCCAGAGCATTCTAAAGTCTTTATACAGTCAGGAGGAGGGTGGTAGAAGATATCCAGTAATTTTAGGTTTTTAAAAGATACTTATGAATAAGAACATTCAAAAGGAATATATAAAACAACAAATTTTTACTGCATGACTTCTAAACTA
>NW_007154572.1:0-12094 GCF_000164805.1 Carlito syrichta | reverse complement strand
GCCATGCCTGGCTGATTTTTGATTTATTGTAGAGATGAGGTCTCGCTGCCCAGGCAGGTCTCGAACCCGCAGGCTCAGGCAATCCACTCACCTCAGTCTCCCAAAGGTGCAGGATTACAGGCTGAGCCACCAAGCCCGGCTATTTCTATTTTTTTAAAAGTAAATATACATGCAAATTAAAATTTAAAAAAGGAAATACATAACCCAAATAAAAAGACCTTAACAGACATCTCACCAAAGAGGATATACAGATGGCAATTAAGCTAAGACAATGTGTTATTAAGAAAATGGCTGAGCATGATGGCTCACGCCTGTCATCCCATCACTCTGGGAGGTTGAGGCAAGAGAACTGCCTGAGCCCAGGAGTTTGAGCCCAGTCTGGGCAACTTGGCAAGACCCTGTCTCTACAATAGACCAAAAAATGAGCTGGGCGTGGTGGCAGACGCCTGTAGTCTCAGCAGGATGAGGTTGCAGTAGCCGTGAGAGGGAGCATACCACTGGACTCTAGCCTGGGCGACAGACACAGTGAGACGTTGACTCAAAGAAAAAAGAAAATGCAAATTTAAACAACGACAAAATATCACTATACACACCTATTAGAATGACCAAAATTCAAAACACTGACAACACTATATTATTTAGGAGACAGAGCAACAGGAATTCTCATTCATTGCTGGTGAGAATGCAGAACAGTATGGCCACTTTGGAAGACAGCTGGGAAGTTTCTTACAAATCCCAGCAAACTCTTACCACATGATCATGCTCCTTGGCATTCACCCAAAGAAGTCTAAAACATGCCCACACAAAATCCTGCACATGAACGTCTTTTACAGCTGTGTTTGTAATCACCAGAACTTGGAAGCAACCAAGACACCCTTCCTTAGGTAAATAAATCAATAATGTAGTACATCTAGCTAATGGAATACTATTCACCACTAAATTGAAATGAGCTATCAAGCCATGAAAACACATGGAGGAACCCTAGAGGCATACCACTAAGTAAAATAGGCCAAACCGAAAAGGTTTCATACTGTATGATTCCCAATCATATGACATTCTGGAAAAGACAAACCTAGGAAGAAAGTAAGATCAGTGGTTGCCAGAGGCTGGGGAGAGGGGAAGATGAAAAACAAGGCACAGAAGGTGTTTAGAGCAGTGAAAAGTACTCTCTGTGTGACACAGTAATGCTGGATAGGTGGGCACATGTCATTACACTTTTGTCAAAACCCCCAGAAGGCGCAAGACCAAGAGTGAGTCCTCATGTGAACTACAAATTTTGAATGACAACGACATGTGATGGTCATTAATTGTGATAAATATAGGATTCCAGTGGGGGATGCCATCATGGGAGAGGCCACGCTTGTCTGTGGGGTGTGTGGGAAATCGATCTTCCTCTCAGTTTTGCTGTGAGTCTTAAAACATCTCTAAAAAAATAAAGTTTTTTTTTTTTAAGGGCAAAATTCTGATATACAAGATCATAAGGACACTAGATTTTTTACTCTTGGGATTTCCACATTAAATGCCTAACAAACAGGTCCTCCCTTCATTTTTAGTTTTCAGCTACAAACAGTTACTTACTGTGTTTTGACACCCACACGGTACCTGTGTCAATAACTGCCTAACCTCTTTAAATGCCATTGGGAAACGCACAGCATTTGGCTCCATCCATCAGTTATTACTCAGGGCTGAACTAAAAAAAGCAGCAAGATTACAGAAAGCAAGAAAGGAATTAAGAGAGAGAGAGGCTCTAGAGTTTTTGCATTAAAGAACAGGACTTATCATTTTTTTCTTCCACGTGCCCAAATATATGCAAACAGAGATGTTTACTTCAACACAGTTTAAAATAGCCAGAATTTAGAAACAACTCAACGTTCTATAATGGGGAAAGATGAATTCATGGCACACGTGGACAAATGTTATGATTATAAAATGAATACAATTTTATAAATATAAAAATTAGCTGTCGATGTGAACATAGAAATTCATCTAAAATATATTGGTAAGAAAAGCATGTTATAAATATCTGTAATTTGCTGTTATTTTTATTTGTATATATTATATACATTCACATAACTGTCTAAATAGAAAAAGATTTGCAAATCAAGTAATAGAACAATGTAGCACAATAATTTTTATGTTACACATATAAACACTGCTTACATGTAAGCAAATGTGTTATATATATTCACCCTATGCATATAAATACACAAGGTCTGACCAATAAGTTCACGAACTCATCTTAGAAAAAATGCTACACACCTCTTTGCTGAATATCACTAGGGTCACCTTTGAAGTACTCCCCTTGGAAAGCTGTGCACCTACGCTAGTTCCTAGTCTACCCATCAAAGCAATTTTGGAACTCTTTTTCTGGAATGGCCATCAGAGCTATCATCGTATTACCCTTGAAGTCCTGAATGCCATCAAAATGTCTTCCCTTCAATATTTCCTTACCTTTGGGTAAAGAAAATAGTCATCGGGGGCCAGATCAGCTGAGTAGGGAAGGTGTTCCAATACAGTTATTTGTTTGTTGACTAAAAACTCCCTCACAAACAGTGCTGTGTGAGCTGGTGCATTGTCGTGAGGGAGCTGGTGCAAACTCCCTCATAGACAGTGCTGTGTGAGCTGGTGCATCAGAGCTCCTTCAAGAACATTTTTGCATACTCCTTTCTCATGTCAAGATTTTCGGTTAAGATTTTCCTGTTTCTCTATTGATGTTTATTTGGGCATAGCTTCCCAAGGGGAGTACTTCCAAGGTGACCATAGTGATATTCAGCAACAAAGAAGGTAGCACTTTTTCTAGGATGAGTTGTGAACTTAACTGTCAGCCCTCGTAAATGCAGAAAAAGGTCTGAGTTGGAAGTTAGGCAGTATGGAAAAGGAAATGTCATTATTTTAATTCTATACACAGTATCTCTGCAATGCTTGAACTTTTCACAAAGAGAGCATATGACTCACAGTATTAAACTTTACTTAGTAACAAAACTAAATTACCCTATTACATAGCTTAAGTTTAGTCACAGAGAATAGAAGCATCTAGAGGTTAATGATGAAAAACAGATATCTGCTTACTGCTCAAACTTAGCCTGAAAAGTGAATTATATAAAAAATATGCCAGAGTATAAGAAAATTCTACCAGGTCCTATCCACAAATAAGTTATCAGGCCAATAACTGACAACATATAAACAAATTAAAGGGTAATTTTTCACTTCAAGTTAATGGAACACCTTCGATTCCTCTTGCTGCTTAAACACTAAATTAAGACCTTCTCATCACAGAATGGAGTCACTGCCTATTGGCTGTAGTTCTTTTGTCTTAGGTATCTGGAATTTTAGGTTTACAACAAATGTTACCTCAGAAGGGTACAAAAGAAATCAAAATCGACTAGACCACCTCGTAAAAGAACGAACAAACATGAGATAAGCAAACATGACTTGCAACAAAAAGTGAAAACTGAAATAAATTTAATAATTTGTTTAAAAGTGTAGACAAAACAGTGTGGCAGGATAGACAAAGAAATTCAACAGTAGTGGAGGACAGATGGATGAGCTCCTTTGTTCTTCTTTTGTACTTTTCAGTACAAGCATGAGCTCCTTTTTTCTTCTTTTGTACTTTTCATTACAAGCACAGATGAAAGCATAGATTGACACAATCCTGCAACCCACTCTGTATCCACATCCTTCTGTAATATGAATGTGCAGCTATTCCCATAAGGAAATGAGTCTATTTGTCCTTCTCTTGACCTTGGGCTAACTTTGTGACTTGCTTTGGCCAACCTGTTTTGACTTACTGTAATGGAAGTGACAGTGTGTCAGTTCCCAACCTACACTTCAAGTGTTTAGCACACTTCCATATCCTCACTTGGGACTTCTGCTTTCCTCAGATGAGTAAGTCTGAGTTGTCCTTGGAGGATAAAGAGACAAGTAGATCAGAGCTGACTGGCCACAGCTCCAGATATGTGAGACAGCCCAACCATGGCCAAATTCAACCCACACCTGACCTAAAACTGACTATAAACCTACGAAGGAGCCCAGATGAGACCAGATTTGCTCAAGCTGTGCACAGCCAAAACTGCCAACCCACAGATGAGCTGTATACAAAAGGTTATTACCTTAAAGCCACTAGGTTTTAAGAAAGGCTTGTCAAATATCAAAAACTCGAGGATAGGACATATATTACTGTTATAAGGAAAAAAACGTTTTTTTTTGTCAGAGTCTCACTCGGTAACCCAGGCTGGAGTGCAGTGGCATACTCATGGCCACTGTAGCCTCAACCTGCTGGGCTCCAGTGATCCTTCTACCTCAGCCTTCCAAGTAGCTGGAACCACAGGCAAGTGCCACCATGCCAGGCTGATTTTTTGATTTAGTATAGAGACGAGTTCTCTCCATGTTGCTCAGGCTGGTCTCAAACCCCTGAGCTCAGGTAGTCCTCTCGCCTCCACCTCCCAAAGTGCTGGGATTATAGGTGGGAGCCACCACGCCCAGCTAAATGTTTTTAAGAATATAAGGTAAAGTGTTGTTAACTGCTAATCATAACATTGCTTGTGGCAAAACATAAAATTTTCTGATTTTCATCAGGTATATGCATGTTTAATTGAAAAAGAAGAAATTTAATAGGCTCAAGAGGATAACAGAACTACTTTAGTGTAATTAAGGATCCAGTTGATACTTAGTGCATCTTATTGTCTTAGTCGGTTTTGTATTGCTATAAAAGAAGACCAGAACTGGGTAGTTTATAAAGAAGAGGAATCTATTTCTTGCAGTCTGGAAGTTGAGAAGTCCAAGGTCAAAGGGCCTACATCTGATAAGGATGTTCTTGTTCCATCATCCCATGGCAGGAGGCAGGGGGGCAAAAGAACACAGAAGGGCCAAGCTCACTTTCACAACAGGCCCACGCCCACTCCTGTGGCAACAATCCCACTCCCAAGATGACAATATGAATCTGATCCTGAGGGCAGAATTCATGACCTAATCACCTCTTATCAGGCCCCACCTCTCACACTGCTGCTTCAGAAATTAAGTTTCCAACACAGGAACTCTGAGGACACAGTCAAACCACAGTACTCATCACTGCCCCTGCACAGAAAGTGTGGAGCCAGTGCTTCCAACTCAGGTAGTCTGATTCCAGAATCCACATTCCTAACCACTTTATTAGACAGAAGAGATGCCTATGGAAGAAGAGAAATCTGGGTCTTAAATAGCTTTTAAAGATTAACCACCTAATGTGCCGAAACAAAATGACAAAAGATTGCATTGAGGAAATTAAAGCTATATTAGTAACAGGAGCATAAGAAAATAAACAAATGGTTGCAGCTCTATTCACAACAGCAAAAGCATGGAACCAGACATGTTGCCCATTGAAGCTGGAATGGGTTTTAAAAATGTGGTACGTAGCCAGGTTTGGTGGCTCAGCCTGTAATCCCGCACCTTTGGGAGGCTGAGGTGAGTGGATTGCCTGAGCCCGCAGGTTTGAGACCTGCCTGGGCAGCGAGACCTCATCTCTACAATAAATCAAAAAATCAGCCAGGCGTGGTAGCGCATGCTTGTAATTCCGGCTACTCGGAAGGCTGAGGCAGAAGGATCGCTGGAGCCCAGCAGGTCGAGGCTGCGGTGGCTGGGAGCAGCCACTGCACTCCAGTCTGGGCGACAGAGTGAGACTCAAAAAAAAAATGTGGTACATATACACGATGGAATATTATGCAGCCACCAAAAAGGGCAAACACATGGACTTTGTAGCAACTTGGATGGATTTGGAGTCGATCATACTCAGTGATCTCTCACAGAAACAGAAAGCAGAGAACCACATGTCGCTCATCAGCAGACCTTGAACAATTATAAGACTATAAGAAAGGGATTGGCAATAGTGGGAAACTGCCAGGGGACAGGGGTGGGATTGGCAGTTGAGGGAAGCTGCCAGAGGAGGGGGGGCACACCTCATCAACAAGGGTACCTACATAATCAACGTTTGTATAGCTAACCCTGAATTGTACCCCACATCTTTGCAGTAAAAAAAAAGAAACATGAAAAAGGAAGAAGAGAAAGAGAAAAATTATAAACTGCAGAAGAAACGAAGAGTTGCCCACCAAAGAAGAAATGAAAGAATGCACATCTTATTTAGTTGTGAACCATACCGGTTACGGTCATAGCAACATTATGATTATAATGTGGGCCAAAGTCATATGACTCCATGAAGCTACTGGAAGAAGTGTGAGAGTGTTGAGGGGAGGAAGGGTGCACGCCAGGGAAAGAAAGTACCACCAAAGAACTACATGTTCCTTCTCTAGGAGGAAGGTAGAACGATGCTTAAACATTTGCTGAGCAGTCTATTATTAACCAATATGATGATAAATGACCAGGAGAAACTGATAAAAGAGTTGAAAGTGGTTTCCCATGGGGAGAGGTGCATGGATGTGTAAAAAGGAAGGTAAGACAGTGCTATTTTCATTCATATTGACTTCTTAAATTCTATGTAAGTATTATCTAACTTAAAATTAACTCAAAAATCAAGCAAATGAATAAAATTTTCTCTCATTAATGGACCCATCCTATTCTTATCACAGAGTATACCTAGTATTAAAGGTATTAATCTGCACAAATATAATATACTTAATGTAAAACACAAAATGCTAATTCTGTGTTATGTGCATTGATATCTGGCAAAAACATGTCAAAGTTTTCTAGTATTAAAAAAAGCTATTTAAGACCCAGTGCAGAGGCTTACACTTGTAATCCCAGCTCTTTGGGAGGGGGAGGCAGGAAGACCACTTGGAAATACAAAAAAAACTACAAAAAAAATCGCAAAGTTAGCCCAGTGTGGTGGTAGTCACAGCTACTCCAGAAACTGAGGCAGAAGGATCGCTTGAGCCCAGGAGGTTGAGGCTGCAGTGAGCCATAATGTGCCTGAATGACACAGTGAGACCCAACTCAAAAAAAGAAAAAAGTCACTTAAAACAATGCTCCTCTCTTCAGAATATATCAATTCATACATAACTAATGTATTTGCTAAAAAAAATAATCTCAGTCTCATTATGACCTATTTTACCTGAAATATTTTTGGATGTTCTGAAAATCCCAGAAATAAAACAAAGGTTTTTAGTCTTGTAGTCTGCCTTGCCTTCTGGGAAAGGAAGAACCACAGGAAAACATTCAGATTCACTTCGATATCACTGACATCATGTATCATTCTATTAAATGAAACCCAAAGTTCAAAAGACATAAAAGAACATTTCCTCTACACGATGCCTATATCTGATAATGTCACACTGACTCATTCTTTTTGAATCATAACCATTGTGTATTTTTCACACAGCCAGATTGTTCTTCCTTATCTACCTTTTCTAAACACCCCTCTTCCAGTTCTAAAAAAGAGTAATCACACTTAGGTGTCATAATTGCAATCATCAGAAATTATAAAATATCCTCAGGTTACTTTTTCTTTCTACATTCAGAAGAAACAAAGTTTTATATGCATTGATTATATATTCAAAACCGGTAAAAACAAAATTCAAGAAAACTGCTGCATACAGAATGAATCAGTGACCAATTTTTGCCCTCTGTATAACTTATAAAGTCGATGGCTGAACTGAAAAAAAGTCATTTCTACACGTTGTAGACAGGGGTGTCAGAGAGACCGAGAGAAGCTGGGACACAAGGTTCCATGAGTTCTCCCCTAAATGCCTTTGCCTCCATCTGGGGATGTGTGACTGGGTCCCTCAGTGGACTACAGGATGCAGAGGCTCCCAAACCCCTCACCTGAACCACCAGACTGTTAACGTGTGGGTTTGATCACTCTCAAAGAAGCAAAGTCATTCTAGGCCGATGGAGACATGAACATAGTAAAACCTTGGACCACGAACTCAACAGGGACATGCTGGCTTAATGCATAGTGTGGAGAATGCAGCCCTCCTTGGGCATCCCTGGGGGATCGGTTCAGGATACCCTTGGAAACCAAACCCACAGATGCTCAAGTTCATGACATAAAATGGCACAGTATTTGCCCAGAACCTTCGTACATCCTCTCTCTACTTTAAATCATCCCTAGGTTTCTCCCAATGTTTAACACAATGGAAATGCTATGTAAATACCTGTTCTACTGTGTTGTTTAGGGAATGGTGGAAAGAAGAAAAGTCCACATATATTCAGTGCAAACACAATTATTTTCTCTAATATTTTCAATCTGTGCATAGATGTGAAACTCACAGAAATGAAGGACTGAGTATAAACATTCAATTAAAGAGTAGACCATTTTAATTCCAGGGGAAACTTTAAAAACAGACAGCAAGTTTCATGGCATGAAACTAGGACACTAGGGGAAGTTATATTTTATGTATGCCCTCCATTCAATTATAAGAAGATGCAAAATAGGGTAATATAGAATGAGGGCAGCCTCTGTTTAAAACACCTTGGTTTAAAATTAATTCTATCACCTACTACAAGTTTGTGAGCTTGAGCAAGTTGCTTAAGTTTGCTTTGGGTGCCAAATATGCCCACTAGCTGACACTAGAGACAGACTCCAAGACTGAATCCTGGCTGTTCTTCATCTCTAAAATCCGATAATGACAGAATTTACTCCTAAGGTCATTGTGAGAATTAAATGGAGCAGTCTATATGCCTCTACAACAAAGCCTTGTGGCTAGCACATAAATGTTCAGAAAGTGCTTAAAGACTAGGCAGATACAAATTATCTCACTTAAATCTTCTCAAAAACCTTAAGAAGTCTGCTCATGAATAAACAGATGAGGCTCCTATGTCGGCTATGGAGGCAAAAGTAGCATCTATGTCAAATTATGAAAGGTTCAGGAGCTCAAGACCAGCCTAGACAACATAGCGAGATCTCATCTCTACAAAAAATAAAAAAATAAAAAATTAGCCGAGTGTGGTGGTGAACACCTGTAGTCTCAGCTACTTGGGAGGCTGAGGCAAAAGGATCACCTGATCCCAGGAGATCAAGGTTGTTGTGAGTCATGATTTCGCCACTGCACTCCAACCTGAATAAAAAAAATTTTTTTTTTAAGAGTTGTGAAATGTTGCCATTAATGATGCTACTCCAACCAAGGAGTATTTTCATTTTGAAAGAGAAGCATATGCTGGGTGCTGCATCTCACACCTGTAATCACAGCACTTTGAGAGACTGAGTTGGGAGAATTGCTTGAGCCCAGGAGGACAAGGCTGCAGTGAGCCGTGATCGTGCCACTGCAGTCCAGCCTAGGTATCGGAGATCCCAATTCACAAAAAAGAGAGAGAAAGAGAGCAGGGTCTCTTCTCTAGTCAAGATTATGTGTTGCATTAGTCAAAATCACCTATGATGTTAGCAAAGTCTACAGGAGACTGAAACTTGAAGCACATTAAACTTAAGATGAAATGGAAGGATGTGGGAGAGACTCATTAACCAAAGGAAGAATAAAGAAACAAGAGTCACTCAGGGTCCCCGTCTCAATCATTCTAACCACAGAAAGTGAACTGGAAACCACCTAGGGTCCCCAACCACTGTGGGAGCTTTTCTGCCCTCTCAATAAATCCTGCTTTCTCAAAAAAAAAAAAAAAAGGAAGAAGAAGAAGAAAGTGAAAGAAACCACAGCAAGTGAAGCTCTTTCTCTACACTAAAATTCCCAGAAAGAAGCCAGAATGGCTGACCTTGAGTCACATGTCCATGTCCTGAGATCACAGGGGACAGATATGACCTGTGGCAGCCTCTTCTCACCCACACTGAGTGAGGTAAAGGCAGGAACTGTGAGAAGAACTAAGGAAAACAAGGAACCCAAAGACACTAGGTTCGCTGGTGAGAGATTCACTGATGAGAGGGTGTTGGATTATAACCACAGGCAAAGCCTGGAAGTTACCTCCATAACTGAATCACCCTTGAACAGGATTTGGTAATTCACATTCCAGATAAGTTCTTCTTAGAATTGACAAGATAATTTTGCTGATGCCTGATACTTTAGTTTTCCAAGAACCCTTTGCTTAGTATTCTTTACCTACTTTATGTCAGGGATTATATAAGGAATACTAGTAACTCAGGATTTGGGGAAATAACATTTCTACTTTAATAATACTGCAGGGGGTTGGGGGGGAGAGAAGCAGGCCACAGTTAAATAGTTCCTACTGCATCAATCTAGTCTAATGGTGCAAGGTGGCAAACATCTTATGAATGAAAATTATTAGGAAATGCGCTCATCTCTGTTTCTTAGATATATTAGATCTCCTCATTTTCCCTTCATCCTCAGCCTCTCTTTCAAATTTTCCTTCTCTTTATTTCTCAAACTATATTCTGGTAATTTCTTTGATCTTACCTTCCAGCTTGCTAATTCTCCCTTCACCTGCTTATAAATTACTGATTAAACCATCAGAAACTTTTTTATTTCATTTATTATATTATTCTTTTCAAACATTCCATTCTGTTTCCTTCAAATGTGCTTGTCTCCTGCCTGTATTCTGAGTGTCTCCTTTTATTTCATGTGAAACTACTTTTTTGCATTCTGGATATGATAATGTTAATATCTGAAGTCTGCTCTTGTTTCTGCTCAAAGGGATACTATCTTTTACTTGGGATTTTATCTGTGGGACTATCTTGGTTATTAGTATTATCTGCTTAAGTGTTCTCAGACCACAGTACTAGCAAGTATTTCTATCATAATCCTGTTAAAGGGGCATCTTGTGATTTTAAAAAATCTCATGAAAGATTTTTCTTCCCTCTTCACCAGTGTAGAGTCAAGACAGGTAAATTTCTGTTCTGCCACTTTTATACCTCACACTGCGCATGTGGCCCCATAGGCTTTAAGCAAGGGCTCTTAGCAATGTCTCTATCTCAAGTGGGTTCTAGACTTCATCTCCCATCCCCAGTGCCCCCATGGAATTATCAAAACAGAAGCTCAATCTCTAGAATCTGGAAGATAACTTCAGGGAGAAAACTAGCTTTGGCATTCACTTACCTCCTAGAGTTGTGAGATATACTTCATTTGGAGACTGTGCCGAGTTCTAAGATTTTCATGCCAGCTGGGTATACCTTTAAAATAAACACACACACACACACACACACACACACACACACACACACACACACACACGTGCGCCATTTAGTTCAGAGTATATAACCCATCATTCCTCCATTACTATCAGAGGAAAATCTTATTCCACACTTCCTCTTAACATCTCCCTCTTCTTTCCTCCCCTTAAATTAATTTAGACACCAAATATTTTGCATAATCTAAGAAACATATGTCCTACTCCCTTCTGCAAATTCAGGCCCTCGCCATTTCATAGGCAGGCTGCTCACACCATCTCCACCCCAGTCTCCTAGCAGCCCATGTAGTGACATAAGTTCTAGACCATCCTTGGACATAAGTTCTAGACCATCCTTGAGTTCCAATCCATCAGTAGCAGGTTCTATGATGTCTTTGTTCCCTACTTAATTTCCATCTTCCCTTCCTGACAGTCTTCCCTGTGGACTTCTTTCATGCTACAGCACCCAACACAGAAGCAACAATCTTTCTTAAGACTGTTTAACTAGCTTCTGCAGTTGCATGGGGTCAAAGGCTTAGCATATACTCCTTAACTACAACTGCGAGTGTCAAACTCTACCTGACACAGAATATACAGAGATCTATCTCATTGCTTTCCAGACTGCAGTGTAATCCATCCGATGGATGAAGCTTAACGTATTTAACCAACCCAAAATCCCCCAGCGATGGACAAATAAATGAGTTGTTTTTAGCCCCTGTTCTTCTAAAACATCTTTCCAGATTTTAACCAATGTCTCTATCCCTGAAATAGGTTCCAAGAAGCGGTATATGGGTCAAAGGCTAAATAGCCATATTGTTTATTCCTAACATTTCTCTCCTTAAAATGTACAGCTTCTCTTGGAAACCATGCAAGCAACAATGGTGGAAGTTGATCACTGTCCCTCAATATCCATATCCTGTAACTGCATAAAAATAAAGTATTTAGTGAGGCACTTAATCTAAAGATGACCTTTCTCAGCCTGTCTTGTGGCTAAAGTGAGGCCATGACCATGTGATTAAGCCTGACCAATGAGATGTTAGATTTAATACAGGCAATCTTCATTCTATTCTTTAAGGAGAAGGAGGATGCCTTTGCTTTT
>NW_007154571.1:0-6350 GCF_000164805.1 Carlito syrichta | reverse complement strand
GGGGTTAGTCCAGCGCTGCTTGGGTAGCCTCTCAGTCATTATGGGCACATTTTGTCTGGTTGTTGTGTTGTCTTCAATATGTAGTTTTAATCTCCTGCCTCAAGGTAGCTGCTCAAGCTTTCGGTAACATATATGTATTTCAGCTACCAGGAAGGAGCAAAGAGAAAAAGAAAAGGCATTCTCCTTCTCCTTAAAGAATAGCATGAAGATTGCCTGTATTAAATCTAACATCTCATTAGTCAGACTTAATCACATGGTCATGGCCTCACCTTAGCCACAAGACAGGCTGAGAAAGGTCATCTTTAGATTAAGTGCCTCACTAAATACTTTATTTTTATGCAGTGACAGGATATGGATATTGAGGGACAGTTATCAACTTCCACCATTGTTGCTTGCATGGTTTCCAAAAGAAACTGTACATTTTAAGGAGAGAAATGTTAGAAATAAACAATATGGTTATTTAGCCTTTGACCCATAGACCGCTTCTTGGAACCTATTTCAGGGATAGATACATTGGTTAAAGTTTGGAAAGATGTTTTAGAAGAACAGGGACTAAAAACAACTCATTTATTTGTTCATCGCTAGGGGATTTTTGGTTGGTTAAATAAGCTAAGCTTCATTCATCGGATGGATTACACTGCAGTCTTGAAAAGAATGAGATAGATCTCTGTATATTGCTGGTGTCAGGTAGAGTTTGACACTTGCAGTTGTAGTTAAGGAGTATGTGCTAAGCATTTGACTCCATGCAACTGCAGAAGCTAGTTAAACAGTCTTAAGAAAGATTGTTGCTTCTGTGTTGGGTGCTGTAGCATGAAAGAAGTCCACAGGGAAGACTGTCAGGAAGGGAAGATGGAAATTAAGTAGGGAACAAAGACATCATAGAACCTGCTATTGATGGATTGGAACTCAAGGATGGTCTAGAACTTATGTCCAACTGTCACATTATGGGCCGCTAGGAGACTGGGGTGGAGATGGTGTGAGCAACCTGCCTATGAAATGGCGAGGGCCTAAATTAGCAGAAGGGAGCAGGACATATGTTTCTTAGATTATGCAAAAATATTTGGTGTCTAAATTAATTTAAGGGGAGGAAAGAAGAGGGAGATGTTAAGAGGAAGGGTGGAATAAGATTTTCCTCTGATAGTAATGGAGGAATGATGGGTTATATACTCTGAACTAAATGGTGCACGTGTGTGTGTGTGTGTGTGTGTTTATTTTAAAAGTATACCCAGCTGCCATGAAAATCTTAGAACTTGGCACAGTCTCCAAATGAAGTAAAGCTCACAACTCTAGGAGGTAAGTGAATGCTAAAGCTAGCTTTCTCCCTGAAGTTATCTTCCAGATTCTAGAGATCAAGCTTCTGTTTTGATAATTCCATTGGGGCACTGGGGATGGGAGATGAAGTCTAGAACCCACTTGAGATAGAGACATTGCTAAGGGCCCTTGCTTAAAGCTTATGGGGCCACGTGCACACTGTGAGGTATAAAAGTGGCAGAACAGAAATTTACCTGTCTTGACGCTGCACTGATGAAGAGAGAAGAAAAATCTTTCATGAGATTTTTTAAAATCACAAGATGCCCCTTAAACAGGATTATGATAGAAATACTTGCTAGTACTGTGGTCTGAGAACACTTAAGCAGATAATACTAGTAACCAAGATAGTCCCACAGATAAAATTCCAAGTAAAATATAGTGTCCCTTTGAACAGAAACAAGAGCAGACTTCAGATATTAACATTATCGTATCCAGAATGCACAAAAGTATTTTCACGTGAAATAAAAGGAGACACTTCAGAATACAGGCAGGAGACAAGCACATTTGAAGGAAACAGAATGGAATGTTTGAAAAGAATAATATAATAAATGAAATAAAAATGTTTCTGATGGTTTAATCAGTAATTTATAAGCAGGTGAAGGGAGAATTAGCAAGCTGGAAGGTAAGGTCAAAGAAATTACCAGAATATAGTTTGAGAAATAAAGAGAAGGAAAATATGAAAGAGGCTGAGGATGAAGGGAAAATGAGGAGATCTAATATATCTAAGGAAACAGAGATGAGTGCATTTCCTAATAATGTTCATTCATAAGCTGTTTGTCACCTTGCACCATTAGAACTAGATTGATGCAGTAGGAACTATTTAACTGTGGCCTGCTTCTCTCCCCCCACCCCCTGCAGTATCATTAAGGTAGAAGTGTTATTCCCCCAAATCCTGAGTTACTAGTATTCCTTACATAATCCCTGACATAAAGTAGGTAAAGAATACTAGGCAAAGTGTTCTTGGGAAGCTAAAGTATCAGGCATCAGCAAAATTATCTTGTCAATTCTATGAAGAACTTATCTGGAACGTGAATTACCAAATCCTGTTCTAGTGTGATTCAGCTATGGAGGTAACTTCCTGGCTTTGCCTGTGGTTATAATCCAATACCCTCTCATCAATGAATCTCCCACGAGCGAACCTAGTGTCTCTGGGTTCCTTGTTTTCCTTAGTTCTTCTCACAGTTCCTGCCTTTACCTCACTCAATGTGGGTGAGAAGAGACTGCCACAGGTCATATCTGTCCCCTGTGATCTCAGGACATGGACATGTGACTCAAGGTCAGCCATTCTGGCTTCTTTCTGGGAATTTTAGTGTAGAGAAAGAGCTTCACTTGTGGTTTCTTTCACTTTCTTCTTCTTCTTTTTTTTTGAGAAAGCAGGATTTATTGAGAGGGCAGAAAAAGCTCCCACAGTGGGAGGGGACCCTAGGCAGTTGCCAGTTCACTTTCTGTGGTTGGAATGATTGAGACTGGGACCCTGAGTGACTCTTGCTTCTTTATTCTTCCTTTGGTTAACGAGTCTCTCCCACATCCTTCCATTTCATCTTAAGTTTAATGTGCTTCAAGTTTCAGTCTCCTGTAGACTTTGCTAACGTCATAGGTGATTTTGACTAATGCAACACATAATCTTGACTAGAGAAGAGACACTGCTCTCTTTCTCTCTCTTTTTTGCAAATTGGGATCTTCACTACCTAGACTGGACTACAGTGGCACGATCACAGCTCACTGCAGCCTTATCCTCTTGGGCTCAAGCAATCCTCCCAACTCAGTCTCCAAAGTTCTGGGATTACAGGTGTGAGATGCAGCACCCAGCATATGCTTCTCTTTCAAAATGAAAATACTCCTTGGTTGGAGTAGCATCATTTATGGCAAACTTTCATAACTCTTAAGAAAATTTTTTTTTGATTCAGGCTGGAGTGCAGTGGCAAAATCATGGCTCACAAACAACCTTGATCTCCTGGGATCAGGTGATCCTTGCACCTCAGCCTCCCAAGTAGCTGAGACTACAGGTGTGCACCACCACACTTGGCTAATTTTTTATTTTTAATTTTTTTGTAGAGATGAGATCTCACTATGTTGTCTAGGCTGGTCTTGAACTCCTGAACCTTTCATAATTTGACATAGATGCTACTTTTGCCTTCATAGCCGACACAGGAATCTCATCTGTTTATCCATGAACAGATTTCTTAAGGTTTCTAAGAAAGTTTAAATGAGATAATGTGTATCTGCTTAGTCTTTAAGCACTTTCTGAACATTTACATGCTAGACACAGGGCTATGTTGTAGAGGCGTATAGACTGCTCCATTTAATTCTTACAATGACCTTAGGAGTAAATTCTGCCATTATCGGATTTTAGAGATGAAGAAGAGCCAGGATTCAGTCTTGGAGTCTGTCTCTAGTGTCAGCTAGTGGGCATATTTGGCACCAAAGCAAGCTTAAGCAACTTGCTCAAGTTCACAAATGTGTAATAGGTGATAGAATTAATTTTAAACCAAAGTGTTTTAAACAAAGGCTGCCTTCATTCTATATTACCCTATTTTGCATCTTCTTATTATTGTATGGAGGGCATATGTGAAATATAACTTCCCCTGATGTCCTAGTTTCATGCCATGAAGCTTGCTGTCTGTTTTTAAAGTTTCCCCTTGAATTAAAATGGTCTACTCTTTAATTGAATATTTATAGTCAGTCTTTCATTTCTGTGAGTTTCACATCTATGCACAGATTGAAAATATTAGAGCAAATAGTTGCATTTGCCCTGAATATATGTGGACTTTTCTTCTTTCCACTATTCCCTAAACAATACAGTAGAACAAGTATTCACGTAGCATTTCCATTGTGTTCAACATTGGGAGTAACCTAGAGATGATTTAAAGTAGAGAGAGGATGTGCGAAGGTTCTGGGCAAATACTGTGCCATTTTATGCCATGAACTTGAGCATCTGTAGGTTTAGTTTCTGAGGGTGTTCTGAATCAATCCCCCAGGGATGCCCAGGGAGGGCTGCATTCTCCATGCTATGTATTAAGCCAGCATGTCCCTGTTGAGTTCGTGGTCCAAGGTTTTGACTGTGTTCATGTCTCCATCAGCTTAGAATTACTTTGCTTCTCTGAGAGTGATAAAACCCACACATTAACAATCTGGTGGTCACAGATGAGGGGTTTGGGAGCCTCTGCACCCTGTAGTCCACTGAGGGACCCAGTCACACATCCCCAGACGGAGGCAAAGGCATTTAGGGGAGAACTTGTGGAACATTGTGTCTCAGCTCCTCTTGGTGTCTCTGACACCCCTGTATACAATGTGTAGAAATGACTTTTTTTCAGTTCAGCTATCGACTTTATAAGCTATACAGAGGGCAAAAATTGGTCACTGATTCACTCTGTATGCAGCAATTTTCTTGAATTTTGTTTTTACCAGTTTGAATATATAATCAATGCATATAAAACTTTGTTTCTTCTGAAATGTAGAAAGAAAAAAGTAACATAATGATATTTATAATTTCTGATGATGTAATATGACACCTAAGTGCGATTAATCTTTTTTAGAACTGGAAGAGGGATGTTTAGAAAAGGTAGATAAGGAAGAACAATGTAGGCTGTGTGAAAAATACACAATGGTTATGATTCAAAAAGAATGAGTCAGTGTGACATTATCAGATATAGGCATCGTGTGGAGGAAATATTCTTTTATGTCTTTTGAACTTTGGGTTTCATTTAATTGAATGATAAGTGATGTCAGTGATATTGAAGTGAATCTGAATGTTTTCCTGTGGTTCTTCCTTTTCCAGAAGGCAAGGCAGACTACAAGACTAAAAACCTTTGTTTTATTTCCGGGATTTTCAGAACATCCAAAAATATTTCAGGTAAAATAGGTCATAACGGGACTGAGATGTTTTTTAGCAAATGCATTAATTATGTATGAATTGATATATTCTGAAGAGAGGAGCATTGTTTTAAGTGACTTTTTTCAAGTTGGGTCTCACTGTGTCATTCAGGCACCATTATGCCTCACTGCAGCCTCGACCTCCTGGGCTTAAGCAATTCTTCTGCCTCAGCTTCTGGAGTAGCTGTGACTACCACCACACTGGGCTAACTTTGCCATTTTTTTGGTAGTTTTTTTTTTGTATTTCCAAGTGGTCTTCCTGCCTCAGTCTTCCAAAGAGCTGGGATTACAAGTGTAAGCCTCTGCACTGGGTCTTAAGTAGCTTTTTTTAATACTAGAAAACTTTAACATATTTTTGCCAGATATCAATGCATATAACACAGAATTAGCATTTTGTGTTTTACATTAAGCATATTATATTTGTGCAGGTTAATACCTTTAATACTAGGTATACTCAATGACAAGAATATGATGGGTCCATTCATGAGAGAAAATTTTATTCACTTGCTTGATTTTTGAGTTAATTTTAAGTTGAGATAATACTTACATAGAATTTAAAAAGTCAATATGAATGAAAATAGCACTGTCCTACCTTCCTCTTTATAGATCCATGCACCTCTCCCCACAGGTAACCACTTTCAACTCTTTTATCAGTTTCTCCTGGTCATTTATCATCATATTGATTAATAATAGACTGCTCGGCAAATGTTTAAGCATCGTTCTACCTTCCTCCTAGAGAAGAAACATGTAGCTCTTTGGTGCTACTTTCTTTCCCTGGTGTGCACCCTTCCTCCCCTTGACACTCTCACACTTCTTCCAGTAGCTTCATGGAGTCATATGACTTTGGCCCAGATTATAATCATAATGTTGCTATGACCATAACCGGTATGGTTCACAACCAAATGAGATGTGCATGCTTTCATTTCTTCTTTGGTGGGCAACTCTTCATTTATTCTGCAGTTTATAATTTTTCTCTTTCTCTTCTTCCTTTTTCATGCTTCTTTTTTTACTACAAAGATGTGGGGTACAATTCAGGGTTAGTTATACAAACATTGATTATGCAGGTACCCTTGTGGATGAGGTGTGCCCCCCTTCCTCTGACAGTTTCCCTCAACTGCCAATCCCACCCCTGTCCCTGGCAGTTTCCCACTATTGCCAATCCCTTT
>NW_007154570.1:0-574 GCF_000164805.1 Carlito syrichta | reverse complement strand
CTTTCTTAAAACCTAGTGGCTTTAAGGTAACAACCTTTTGTATACAGCTCATCTGTGGGTTGGCAGTTTTGGCTGGGCACAGCTTGAGCAATTCTGGTCTCATCTGGGCTCCTTTGTTGGTTTGTAGTCAGTTTTAGGTCAGGTGTGGGTTGAATTTGACCATGGTTGGGCTATCTCACATATCTGGAGCTGTGGCCGGTCAGTTCTGGTCTATCTGTCTCTTTATCCTCCAAGGACAGCTTAGACTTACTCATCTGGGGAAAGCAGAAGTCCCAAGGGAGGATATGGAAGTGTGCAAAACTCTTGAAGTGTAGGCTGGGAACTGACACACTGTCACTTCCATTACAGTAGGTTGGCCAAAGCAAGTCACAAAGTTAGCCCAAGGTCAAGAGAAGGGCAAATAGACTCATTTCCTCATGGGATTAGCTGCAAATTTATATTACAGAAGGATGTGGATTCAGGGAGGGTTGCAGGATTGTGTCAATTTTTAAGTCTTTCATCTATGCTTGTACTTAAAAGTACAAAAGAAGAACAAAGGAGCTCATCCATCTGTCCTCCACTACTGTTGAATTTC
>NW_007154569.1:0-6061 GCF_000164805.1 Carlito syrichta | reverse complement strand
ATGGAAGTGTGCAATACTCTTGAAGTGTGGGCTGGGAACTGACACACTGTCACTTCCGTTACAGTAGGTTGGCCAAAGCAAGTCACAAAGTTAGCCCAAGGTCAAGAGAAGGGCAAATAGACTCATTTCCTCATGGGAATAGCTGCAAATTTATATTACAGAAGGATGTGGATACAGGGAGGGTTACAGGATTGTGTCAATTTTTAAGTCTTTCATCTATGCTTGTACTGAAAAGTGCAAAAGAAGAACAAAGGAGCTCATCCATCTGTCCTCCACTACTGTTGAATTTCTTTATCTATCCTGCCACACTGTTTTGTCTGCACTTTTAAACAAATTATTTAAATTTATTTCAGTTTTCACTTTTTGTTGCAAGTCATGTTTGCTTATTTCATGTTTGTTTGTTCTTTTATGAGGTGGTCTCGTACATTTTGATTTCTTTCGTACCCTTCTGAGGTAACATTCTAAAATTCCAGATACCTAAGACAAGAGAACTACAGTCAACAGGAAATGACTCCATTCTATGATGAGAAGGTCTTGATTTAGTGGTTAAGCGCAAGAGGAATCAAAGGTGTTCAGTTAACTTGAAGTGAAAAATTACCCTTTAATTTGTTTATATGTAGTCTGTTATTGGCCTGATAACTTATTTGTGGATAGGACCTGGTGGTATTTTTTATACTCTGGCATATTTTTTATATAATTCACTTTTCAGGCTAAGTTTGAGCAGTAAGCAGATATCTGTTTTTGATCATGAACCTCTAGATGCTTCTATTCTCAGTGACTAAACTTAAGCTATGTAATAGGGTGATAGTTTTGTTACTGAGTAAAATTTAATACTGTGAGTCATATGCTCTCTTTTTGAAAAGCTCAAGCATCGCAGAGATACTGTGTATAGAATTAAAATAATGACATTTCCTTTCTCATACGCCTAACTTCCAACTCAGACCTTTTCCTGCATTTACGAGGGCTGACAGTTAAGTTCACAAACTCATCCTAGAAAAAGTGCTCCCTTCTTTGTTGCTGAATATCACTATGGTCACCTTGGAAGTACTCCCCTTGGGAAGCTATGCCCAAATAAACATCAATAGAGAAACAGGAAAACCTTAACCAAAAATCTTCACATGAGAAAGGAGTGTGCAAAAATGTTCTTGAAGGAGCTCTGATGCACCATCTCACACAGCACTGTCTGTGAGGGAGTTTGCACCAGCTCCCTCAAGACAATGCACCAGCTCACACAGCACTGTCTGTGAGGGAGTTTTTAGTCAGCAAACAAATAACTGTATTGGAACACCCTCCCTACTCAGCTGATCCGGCCCCCGATGACTGTTTTCTTTACCCAAAGGTAAGGAAATATTGAAGGGAAGACATTTTGATGACATTCAGGACATCAAAGGTAATATGATGATAGTTCTGATGACTGTTCCAGAAAAAGAGTTACAAAATTTCTTTGATGGGTAGACTAGGAACTAGCATAGGTGCACAGCTTCCCAAGGGGAGTACTTCAAAGGTGACCCTAGTGATATTCAGCAAAGAGGTGTGTAGTATTTTTTCTAGGATGAGTTTGTGAACTTATTGGTCAGACCTTGTGTATTTATACACATAGGGTGAATGTATATAACACATTTGCTTACATGTAAACAGAGTTTATATGCATAACATAAAAATTATTGTACTACGTTGTTCTATAACTTGATTTGCAAATCTTTTTCTATTTAGACAATTATGTGAATGTATATAATATATACAAATAAAAATAACAGCATATTACAGATATTTATGACATGCTTTTCTTACCAATATATTTTGGATGAATTTCTGTGTTCACATAGACAGCTAATTTTTATATTTATAAAATTGTATTCATTTTATAATCATGTCCATGTGTGCCATGAATTCATCTTTCCCCATTATAGAACATTGAGTTGTTTCTAAATTCTGGCTATTTTATTTTATTTTATTTTATTTTTTTAATTTGTTTAGTTAATTTTTCTTTATAACTACTTTTTTTTTGAGTTGGATTCTCACTCTGTCGCCCAGACTGGAGTACAGTGGCCGCTCCCGGCCCCCGCAGCCTCGACCTGCTGGGCTCCGGTGATCCTTCCGCCTCAGCCTTCCAAGTAGCCGGAATTACAGGCATGCACTACCACACCTGGCTGACTTTTTGATTTATTATAGAGATGAGGTCTCGCTGCTCAGGTGGGTCTTGAACCCGCGGGCTCAGGCAATCCACTCACCTCAGCCTCCCAAAGGCACGGGATTACAGGCTGAGCCACCGAGCCCGGCGTATTCTGGCTATTTTAAATTGTTTGAAGTAAACATCTCTGTTTGCATATATTTGGGCATGTGGAAGAAAAAAATGATAAATCCTGTTCTTTAATGCAAAAACTCTAGAGCCTCTCTCTCTTAATTCCTTTCTTGCTTTCTGTAATCTCACTGCTTTTTTTAGTTCAGCCCTGAGTAATAACTGATGGATGGAGCCAAATGTTGTGAGTTTCTCAATGGCATTTAAAGAGGTTAGGCAGTTATTGACACAGGTACTGTGTGGGCATCAAGACACAGTAAGTAACTGTTTGTAGCTGAAAGCTAAAAATGAAGGGAGGACCTGTTTGTTAGGCATTTAACGTGGAAATCCCAAGAGTGAAAAATGTAGTGTCCTTATGATCTTGCATATCAGAATTTTTCCCTTAACAAAAAAAACACCTTATTTTTTTAGAGATGTTTTAAGACTCACAGCAAAACTGAGAGGAAGATAGATTTCCCACACAACCCCCAGACAAGCATGGCCTCTCCCATGATGGCATCCCCCATTGGAATCCTACATTTATCACAATTAATGACCATAACGTGTCGTTGTCATTCAAAATTTGTAGTTCACATGAGGACTCACTCTTGGTCTTGAGCCTTCTGTGGTTTTGACAAAAGTGTAATGACATGTGCCCACCTCTCCACCACACTCTGTGTCACACAGAGTACTTTTCACTGCCCTAAACACCTTCTGTGCCTTGTCTTTCATCTTCCCCTCTCCCCAGCCTCTGGCAACCACTGATCTTACTTTCTTCCTAGGTTTGTCTTTTCCAGAATGTCATATGATTGGGAATCATACAGTATGAAATCTTTTAGGTTTGGCCTCTTTTACTTAGTGATATGCCTCTAGGGTTCCTCCATGTGTTTTCATGGCTTGACAGCATCATTTCAATTTAGTGGTGAATAGTATTCCATTATCTAGATGTACTAGAGTTTATTGATTTATTTACCTAAGGAAGGGCATCTTGGTTGCTTCCAAGTTTTGATGATTACAAATACAGCTGTAAAAGACGTCCATGTGCAGGATTTTGTGTGGGCATGTTTTAAACTTCTTTGGGTGACTGCCAAGGAGCATGATCATTTGGTAAGAGTTTGTTGAGATTTGTAAGAAACTTCCCAACTGTCTTCCAAAGTGGCCATATTGTTTTGCATTCTCACCAGCAATGAATGAGAATTCCTTTGCTCTGTCTCCTAAATAATATAGTGTTGTCAGTGTTTTGAATTTTAGTCATTCTAATAGGTGTGTATAGTGATATTTTTGTTGTTGTTTAAATTTGCATTTTTTCTTTTTTCTTTGAGTCGATGTCTCACTGTGTCTGTCGCCCAAGCTAGAGTCCAGTGGCATGCTCTCTCTCACGGCTACTGCAACCTCATCCTGCTGAGACTACAGGCATCTGCCACCACACCCAGCTCATTTTTTGGTCTATTATAGACACAGGGTCTTGCCAAGTTGCCCAGACTGGACTCAAACACCTGGGCTCAGGCAGTCCTCTTGTCTCAACCTCCCAGAGTGTTGGAATGACAGGCATGAGCCATCATGCCCAGCTATTTTCTTGATAACACATTGTCTTAGCTTAATTGCCATCTGTATATCCTCTTTGGTGAGATGTCTGTTAAGGTCTTTTTATTTGGGTTGTTTATTTCCTTTTTTTAATTTTAATTTTTTAAATTTAAACTGATAGAGACAGGGTCTCACTATGTTGTCCAGGCTTGTCTCAGACTTTTGCCTTGGCCTCCCAAAGTGAAAGTATTACAGGCATGAGCCACTGCACCCATTAAGTTTATTCTCCTATTGTTGAGTTTTAAGAGCTCTTTGTATAGTTTGCATAACCATCCTTTATCAAATATTTCTTTGGCAAATCTATTCTCCCAGTCTCTAGCTTGCATTTTTATTTGTTGACAGTGTCTTTTAAATTAAATTAAAATTTTAAATTAAATTAAAAAAATTTTTTCCCTGTATTCTGTCATCATAAAAAATGCCCATTAGAAATCCTCTTTGAAATAACTGGATCACAAGTGTCTAATGTTAACGTCTTGGTAATGCAACTTTTATATCTATGTTCACTGACTGGTTCTCTTTAAGAATAACAGTTAACCTATTATTTGTGAAGAGTGTATAAGGAGGTGTTTGTGTTTAAGTAAGCAAAACACATTAGAGTATTTTTTCTGCTTTTATGATCTGCACTGTAGTAATCTTTTTCTAGCATATGGTTGTCTCCATTTATTCAAACTTTTTAAATGCCTATTAATAAATTCTGTAGATACTTTCATTAGGTTTGGAACATTTATGGTCAAGATTATTCCTGGTTAAGATTATCCCCTCCTCTCATACATGTTCTGGTTGGTTGTTAGTGAAAATTTCTATGTTGATATTTATTTGGAGACCTTACTCAATTCTCTAATAATATTTTGGTTAGCTACCTTAGATTTTCTAGGTGAAAAATCTTGTTTTGTATAGCACATTATTTCCAATAATTAATGAGAGGAAACATTTTAATCTTTTTTCTTATTAATTAGAAGTATGTTTTATCCTTGTAAAACTTGGGCTCTGGTTAGTAATCTTTATACATTAATATTTAGTGAATAAAAGTAGAATTTATGAAAATTGAGGTCGGCTGATACTTAGAGGCAGATAGGGAGAACTACCTCTTAGTTTATTTAGTGATTTGCATGTATATTTACTTTCAAAAAAATAGAAATAAAGTCATCAGGTTTATACAAATTACAATTAAGAAAATTTCAATCGTTACCACTGAATATAGCTAGGGTATGAAGTGACAAATAAATAAATGATATTTTTCTTTCTTAAATCACTGGACTGGAAATTATGATTTCTGGCTTTATATGTACCATTGAAGCCCTTCATTTTAGTAGTTCTAATGCATGAGTTGATGTGAAGGAATGTACATAAAATAGATTTTTAGTGGAGGAATTATATACAGTGATACACAGAGGCAAATCTTGTGAGGTATGTATGTGGAGATTGGAAAGAATGCTTGCATTATGTAATGTGAAGCCCACTTAGTGTATAAAAAGTAATTTGAGAAAATGGGGTGAATTGCTGGAGGTTAGTGAGAGAATTCTAGATTCAATTTTTGATTAGTCTAAGAACAACAGTAATTCTTTATTTAATCTTAAGACTACATTTTGTTTTTAAATAAATGTGGCAAGTTTAACATCTTCTTTCTTAAAATATGTAATTGCTGCTGTTTTTAGGACTTATGGTATGGATCCAGCTTGCTATGTGTTATATTTACTATTTCTACTGAAACTTATTTTGGGCAGATTTCTTTCAAATATTAACATAGTGGTTATGATTTGGACCACAGTTACCACTTAGTGGCTTATAACAGAGCTACTTTCTTTCTTTCTTTTTTTTAAAGTTTTAAAACAAAGTTTATTAGTAAGGAATGGGGAAGGAAAAAGGAAAATTCATGGCAGAAAGACCTGCCATGGGCAAGTTTTTCAAAGAAGAAACGCCACCCAGAGCTACTTTCTTTTTTTTCTTTTCGAAGATTTTTTATTAGTATAAAGATGTGGGGTACAATTCAGGGTTAGGTATACAAACGTTGATTATGCACGCACCCTTGATGATGAGGTGTGCCCCTCCCTTCCCTGGAAGTTTCCCTCAACTCTCAACTGCCAATCCCGCCCCCTCCCCTGTCAGTTTCCCACTCCTGCCTATCGCTTTCTTATACTATTAGATTGTTCAGGTCTATTTATGAGTGAGACATATGGTACTGTGTTCGTTGCTTCCATG
>NW_007154568.1:0-480 GCF_000164805.1 Carlito syrichta | reverse complement strand
CCTGTTCAGCAACCTCGTGATGTGCCTCCTTGGTTTACCTGTGGCATGCCTCTTCATCATCCCTGAGGCATGCCTTCTCAATGTCAACACAGAGCACCTCTCTGTGGCATGCCTCCTTGACCTCTCAGTGGCACACTCTCATACTCCTCATAGAGTTCCTCCTTGTCCTCTCTGTGGTGCACCTACTCAAACTCCCCCTGGTGTCTCTCAGCATTCCATGAAATGACTTCTCAGTCTCCCAGTAGCACTCCTTTTAAGTGATTTATCGGTGAGCTTCCTTGACCACCCTGCTGTATGCTCCCTGAACTACATCTGCCACATTACTTCAATCTCCCTGCAGCATGCCTCCTTGGTCACCCTCAGTGTGCCTTCTCTGACTCTCCATGGCTTGCCTCCTCAGCATCTCCATCGTGCACCTCGTCAGGCCCCAGGTTTACCTCATCAGCATCCCAATGACCTGTTGCTTTTGCCTCCCCATAT
>NW_007154567.1:0-443 GCF_000164805.1 Carlito syrichta | reverse complement strand
ACCCCATGGTGCACCTCCTCTGCATCCTCAGTGGCTGCATTCTTAGTATACCCATGGCAAGCTTCTTCTTTTCTCATGGTGCACCACTTTAGTCTCCCTAAAGCACAACTCTTCAGCCTCCCCATGCTGCACCTCTTTAGCCTCCTTACATTGCAGCTCCTAGGCATCTCTGTGGCATGAATCTTCAGTCTCCCTGCAGTGCACCTTCTCAGCACCTATCCTGGTGGCATGCATCCTTAGCCTCCTCATGACACATATCTTTGGTAAAACCATGGTGTACCTCCTCAGCATCCCCAGAGCATGCCATACTTCCTTTACCTCCCTATGTACTGCCTCCCTATGGTGTGCCTCTTCGACATCCTTGTAGCATATCTTGGCTTTGTCACATCACACCAACACGGTGTCCCCATTTTACACCTCCTCAATATCCCTGCATCATTTAT
>NW_007154566.1:0-790 GCF_000164805.1 Carlito syrichta | reverse complement strand
AAGTGTTTCATGTAGCGATGGTTTGGTGGCAGTATAAGTTCTTAGGAATTGGATATCTGGGAAAGATTTAATCTCCTTCACTGATGAACTTAGCTGGCCGGGTAGGTTATCTTGGTTGAAATTGTTTATCTTTTAGGACTTTGAAGATAGGTCTCCAAGCACTCCTAGCGTGCAGGGTTTCTGCAGACAAATCTGCTGCTATTCTGATTGGTCTTCCATGGTAGGTGATCTGGCCTTTTTCTCTTGCTGCCTTTAGGATTTTTTCTTTTGTGCCTAGTTTATTTAGGCGAATTATTATGTGTCTAGGAGTTGGTCTTCTCATTTGTTGTCTTGCAGGTGTTCTCTGAATCTCTTGTGTTTGAATTTTTGCATCACTAATTAGATAAGGTCAGTTTTCTTGAATGATCTCATGGAAAGTTTGTTCCAATGTGGTCTCTGTTTCTCTTTCTGCCTCAGGGAGTCCGATTATTCTTAGGTTAGGCCTCTTGAGGTTTGTCACTCATCTCTTGAAGGTTTTGTTCTGTCTTTTTGAACTTATTTTCTGTGTTTTTAAGAGTTTGGGTTATTTCTATATTTTGATCCTCAAGCTCTGAGATTCTTTCTTCTGCTTTGGTAATTCTGCTTTCCATGCTTATCAATTTGTTATTTATTTCATTCAAAGTATTCTTTATTAGTTATCTCAGATATCAGCTCATTCAAGTTTCTTCTTGTTTCTCCTCAATTCTTTTTAAACTCTCCATTATTGTTTTGACATCTACATTTGCAGTTTGAGACCCTTCATTCTGGGGGG
>NW_007154565.1:0-714 GCF_000164805.1 Carlito syrichta | reverse complement strand
CGTTTATCTTTTAGGACTTTGAAGATAGGTCTCCAAGCACTCCTAGCCTGCAGGGTTTCTGCAGATAAATCTGCTGCTATTCTGATTGGTCTTACATGGTAGGTGATCTGGCCTTTTTCTCTTGCTGCCTTTAGGATTTTTTCTTTTGTGCCTACTTTATATAGGCGAATTATTATGCGTCTAGGAGTTGGTCTTCTCATTTGTTGTCTTGCAGGGGTTCTCTGAATCTCTTGTGTTTGAATTTTTGCATCACTAATTAGATAAGGTCAGTTTTCTTGAATGATCTCATGGAAAGTTTGTTCCAATGTGATCTCTGTTTCTCTTTCTGCCTCAGGGAGTCCGATTATTCTTAGGTTAGGCCTCTTGAGGTTTGTCACTCATCTCTTGAAGGTTTTGTTCTGTCTTTTTGAACTTATTTTCTGTGTTTTTAAGAGTTTGGGTTATTTCTATATTTTGCTCCTCAAGCTCTGAGATTCTTTCTTCTGCTTTGGTAATTCTGCTTTCCATGCTTATCAATTTATTTATTTCATTCACAGTATTCTTTATTAGTTATCTCAGATATCAGCTCATTCAAGTTTCTTCTTGTTTCTCCTCAATTCTTTTTAAACTCTCCATTATTGTTTTGACATCTACATTTGCAGTTTGAGACCCTTCATTCTGGGGGCTTTTCATGGTTTGAATTACAAAGTCAGTTTTCTCAGTTTCTGCTCTTCC
>NW_007154564.1:0-4269 GCF_000164805.1 Carlito syrichta | reverse complement strand
GCTATGGTTCTGTGCCATCTGTAAATCCAGCTCCTTGGGAAGCTGGGGTGGGAGAATTTCTTGAGGCCAAGGGTTGAAGATGAGTCTGGGCAACACAGTGAGACTCACATTTCTGGGCAGTGCACTGGTCCACGCAGAGCTGCAGGTACACCTCCTCTTCCACAGGTGAAGTTATGACTGCGGGGTACCTGGGGGTAAGTAGGGGGGGAAAAACACCCTTTCCAGCGCTTACCTATCTTTTTATTTTGAAGGGGCCGAGGGTTTTACAGTTGCCAAATGTTTAGTAAGTATTTTTAAAGGCAGCCAGGAATCATGGATTCCCCATCCTTTGGAAACTTGTGGGCATCTGTCTTTTTGTATACAGAGTTTTGGAATACACATGGAAAGGGAAAATCAAGGCATCTTGCAGAGAACGAAAAGGGAATCTGGGTTCTTGGAGTTCTCATTCGCTGAAGTATACAGGACCTCTTGATGAGGTTTAATCAGGAATCTTGGCTTGTATGTCCCCATATTATTACTGTGTCTTGTACAAGGGAACTTGGATACAAAATGCCCAGGAAAATTCTGGGGGCATTTCAATTGATATCCAAACAACTTGAATTCTAGATCACCATGAAATATCTCCATGTCCTCGAGAGAATGAAGCAGGAATCTGGGTAATGGGAGTCCTCATATTCAGGAAATTTCATAACCCTTGCGAAGGATGAATAAAGAATCTGGGCTGCATGGGTCCTCAATACTGCAAATCTGCAGTGAGTCTTGCCAAGGACTAAACAAGATCAGGGCTTTGAGCACCCCTCATGTTTTACAGGTATTTGGCATGTGGATATTACGAATCAATCATTCCTGGACTCAAGCAACTCTCTGGTATTCTTGATAGTTGGGAACAAGAATCTGGCACTACAAATTCATTTAGATGCTCGGAACCTCTGCCTCCAGATCCAGGACACAAGTAATTCTCTCGGATTTTTTTATGTAGCCCTGACCTCAATGTTACCTCATACTCGAGAAACTTCAGTGGCTCCGCTGTTCATTATTAGGACTTTGGGTTTAAGTGTTCAATTTCTTTAGGAGGTATTATTGGGAGGGAACCAGGAATTTTAGATTCCACATCCCCTGGCATATTCTTGTCATATTTCTATGGGTATACCAGAGTCTGGACTTCCAGGCCAAAAGACAGGAACATCTCGACGTTTTGCTTAGAGTGAAGTAGGAATCTGGGTCACTGTGTCCCTTGAAAGTTTCTACAGGCTTTACCTAAGAGGAACCAGAAAACTCAGTTTCCATGTATCTTGCAAACATCTGGGCATTTGCTAAATTATCCGTGGCTTAAGGCAGTGCTCATACCTAGGAATCGACAGAGACTTTAGCAAATGCTAATCTGGATTCTGGGTGTCCTTGTTCTCATATTATTCACTGCAAAGTCCTATATGCATACCACAAATTGGGCATTGCCGATCCCCAGGAAGCAGTTGCGCCTCTTCATAGTTTTAACTGAGAATCTGGCATACAGGTCCGCTTGTTTCACAGGGTCCTGTAAGGCCAGCTTCCACAATCCACGCAATCATCTGCCATTTGTTAATGTGTTCACTAGCTTCAGGTTTACCTCCTAGTCCAGAAATTACTACTGGACATTCGATTTTTGCATTGAGAATGTGGGATTAGGGGTTCCCACATATTTAGGATGTATTCTTAGGGGGAACCGGCAATCTTCGAATCCATGTCCCTGGGAAACTTCTTTGGCGTATTTGTATTTGTATGTAAGAGTTTGTACTTCCCCTCACCAGAAAACGCCTGGGCGTCTTCCTGATAATAAAAAAAGGAATGTGGGTTATGGGAGACCTCAATCCAATTCTAAAGCGCTCCGTTATAAGGGATTATATGGAATGTGGGCTTCTAGTTCTCCAAATTCTTCAGAGCACGTTGCCACTTGGAAAGGACAAGTGTCATTATAGATTCCCAACAACCTTCTGGTCCTCTTGATTGTTGTAACCGAGAACCAGTCCATGCAATTCAGTTGGGTTTCTCGGCACAACTAAAGTCAGATTACAGGACTAAGGCATCATCTCGCCATATTTGTGTATAACTCTTGTCTTAAGATGTACCCTGTAATCCTAAAACTTCCGTTTGTGTATCTACTTTATATGGCCTTGGGATTTTGAGGTTGCTAAGCATGTAGTACATATTTTTAAAGGTAACCAGGAATCACGGATTCCACGTCCCTGGGACAAAGCTGGGCATCTGTATATTTGCACACAAAATTTTGGAATCCAGATCGTTAGGGAAAATCAGGGCATCTTGCTGAGAACAAGAAGAGAATGGGGGTTCAGGGGTCCTCATTCGTCAAAATCTATATGGCCTCTTGATAAGGTTTAATGAGGAATCTGGGCTTATAGGTCCTTCCGTTTTTCAGAGCTACGTCCTCCGTGGATACCTAAAATCTCTTACTACAGATCCAAGAAGATTCCGGTCCTTTCGATAGTTGTAATCAAGGATCTGGACCTACAATTTCGTTTGCTTCTTATGAATATCTTCGACCATAATCCAGTTCCCTAGGAATCAACTGGCATTTTGCGACAAAATCCCTTGTTTCAGGTTACATCAAAATACCGAAATTTCCTGTGGTCAGGCTGGTGGGAATTGGGATATTGGGTTTAGAATATTCCACACTTTTACGATGACTTGTTTTGGGGAACCTGTTAATTTGGATTACACTTCTTAGGTATTATATGGGATTCTTTCTATTGATATCCAAACAACTGGAATTCTATGTTCATCAGGAAAAATATCTGGTATTGCTGAGATTTAAGCAGGCATTTCCGTAATGGGAGTCCTCACATACGGGAAACTACATGGCCTCTTACCATGGAAGAGTAAGGAATATGGGTTACACGAGTCCTCAAATCCCAAAAACCTACAGGGAGTCTTACTAAGGGAGACAAAAGTATCAGGGATTTGAAGCATGAATCGGGGGAATGAGAGTCCTCATATACAGGAAACTTCACAACCACTTGCTAAGGCTGAACAAGGAATCTCGGTTACACATGTCCTCGATCCTAAAAATCTACAGGGCGTCTTTCTAAGGGCTAAGCAAAAATCAGGGTTTCAAAGAAGGAATCTCGGTAATGGGAGTCTTTATATACAGGAAACTACACAGCCTCTACCTAAGAAAGGATAAGGAATCTGGTTTTCACAAGTCCTCAATACCAAAAGTCTACTGGGTGTCTTGGTAAGGGCTAAACAAGAATCAGGATATTGAAGCAAGAATCTGGGGAATGGGAGTCCTCATATACAGGAAACTACACGGGCTCTTGCTAAAGAAGAATATCGAATCTGGGTTATATGAGTCCTCTATTCCAAAAATGTTTAGGTAAGGCCTTCAAGACTTGAACTTCAACGTCCCCTTAATTTTCAGAGCTGTTTCCTATGTGCATATTAGGAATCAGTCATACAAAATTCCCGCAACATTCTGGTCATCTCGATAGTTTAAACGAAAATATGGCACTACAAGTCCATTTAGATTATGGATCCTCGAACGCCAAATTTAAGGACTCAAGTATTCATCTCGTGTTTTATGAATGCAAGCCCTGGGTTCAGGATTACCTCATACACCAGACACTTCTGGTAGTTCAGCTATTCGGAATTAGGACCTTGGGTTTAGATGTTGCAGCATGTTTAGAAGGTATTTATGGGAGGGCACCAGGGTCTTGGTTTCCAAGTCCATAGGAACGTTCTGGAGTCTTTCTATTTGGAGCCACGTGTCTGGACTTCTAGGGGATGGGGAAATATCTGGTCATTCTTCTGACAACGAAACAGGAATCGTGGACATTATGACCCTAGAAAGTTTCTACTCATGTTAACAATGTGGAACATGGAACATCAGTTTGCATGTGACCAGCAAGCTTCTGGGCAGTTGTTAATTTTTCCCTGGCTTAAGGTAGTTTTCATACCTAGGCGCCTACAGGAAATTTCTAAATGCTACTCAGGAATTTGGAGTCCCTGTCCCCACAATTTTCAGAACTAATTCCTGTATACGTACCACTAATCTGTCATTACCAATTCCCAGGAATCTGCTGCTCCTCTTCTTAGTTGTAACAGAGAATCTGGCCATCTGCTGGGCATTTATGCAGGAGGCTGTAAGGCCAGAGCTCCCAACCCAAGGAATTATCTCGCCATTTTTTGTGTAATTTCTGACTTCAGGTTTACCTCCTAATCCAGAAACTACTGCTGAAATTTTAGATTGATATTTGTAACTTGGAATTAGGTGTG
>NW_007154563.1:0-547 GCF_000164805.1 Carlito syrichta | reverse complement strand
AAGTTGGGTCCTCATATACAGGCCAATACACGGCCTTTTGCTAAGAAAGAATAAGGAATCTGGATTGCACGTTTTCTCTATCCCAAAAGAACTGCAGGGCCTCTTGCTAAGGGCTAAACAAGAATAAGGGATTCGAAGAAGGAATGTTGTTAATACTCCTCATAACAGGAAACCCGAGGCCACTTGCTAAGGAAAAATAAGGAATCTGTTTTACACAGTTCCTCAATCAGATAATCTACATGGCGTCTGTCTAAGGGCTAAGCAAGAATCAGGCTTTCAAAACAGGAATCGGGGGAAAGGGAGTCCTCATATACAGGACACTACATGGCCTCTAGCGAAGGAAATATGAGGAATCTGTGTTTTACGAGTCCTCAATCCGAAAAAATTCTCAGGACGTCTTGCTACTGGACAAACAAGAATCAGGGCTTCGAGCTACCCTCATGTTTTGGAGCTATTTAGCATGTGGATATTAGGAATCAGTCCATTCAGGACTCCAGCAACATTCTGGTCCTCTTGATATTTATAAACGGGGTATCTGGTACTACAA
>NW_007154562.1:0-716 GCF_000164805.1 Carlito syrichta | reverse complement strand
TCCTCTTGATATTTATAAACGGGTATCTGGTACTACAAGTCTGGTTAGGTCCCTCGGGAAAACTAAGACCAGATTCCAGCACATAAAGCATCATTTTGCCATATGTGGATGTAACACTTGGTCTCAAGATGAACCTTGGAATTCTCAAACTTCCATTTGTCCTTTTATTTTGAGAGGGGCCGAGTGTTCTGCAGTTGCCAAATGTTTAGTAAATAGTTTTAAAGGTAACCAGGAATCACGGATTCCCCATCTCTAAGAAACTTGTGGACATCTGTCTTTTTGTATACAGAGTTTTGGAATACACATCGACAGGGAAAATCAAGGCATCTTGCAGAGAATGAAAAGGGAATCCTGGTTCGTAGAGTTCTCATTCGCCGAAGTATACACGGCCTCTTGATGAGGTTTAATCAGGAATCTGGGCTTGTAGGTACCCATATTGTTAGGGTTTCTTGTACAAGGGAACCAGGATTCTTGCATTCCAATTGCCCAGGAAACTTCTGGGGTACTTTCAATTGATATCCAAACAACTTGAATTCTACATCACCAAGAAATATCTCGGTGTCTTGCTAAGAAAGAAACAGGAATCTACGTAACGGGCGTCCTCATATACAGGAAACTTCATGACACTTTCGAAGGATGAATAAGGAATCTGGGCTACATGGGTCCTCATTACCACAAATCTTCAGTGAGTCTTGCTAAGAGCTAAACAAGGTCAG
>NW_007154561.1:0-797 GCF_000164805.1 Carlito syrichta | reverse complement strand
CAATCTAGGTAATGGGCGTCCTCATATACAGGAAACTTCATGACACTTCCGAAGGATGAATAAGGAATCTGGGCTACATGGGTCCTCATTACCACAAATCTTCAGTGAGTCTTGCTAAGAGGTAAACAAGGTCAGGGCTTCGGGCACCCCTCATGTTTTAGAGCTATTTGGTATGTGGATATTACAAATCAATCATTTCTGGACTCCAGCAACTCTCTGGTACTCTTGATAGTTGTGAACGAGAATCTGGCACTACAAATCCTTTAGACACTCGGAACCTCTGACTCCAGATCCAGGACACAAGTAATTCTCTCGGACTCTTTTTTATGTAAGCCCTGACCTCAAAGTTATCTCGTACTCCAGAAACTTCAGTGGCTCCGCTGTTTGTGATTAGGAATTGGGGTTTAGATGTTCCATTTTTTAGGAGGTATAATTGGGAGGGAACCAGTAATCTTAGATTCCACGTCCCCTGGCATATTCCTGTCATCATTCTATGGGTATACCAGAGTCTAGACTTCCAGGTCAAAAGGAAACATCTCGACCTTTTGCTTAGAAGGAAATAGAAATCTGGGTCACTGTGTCCCTTGAAAGTTTCTACACGCTTTACTAAAGAGGAACCAGGAAACTCGGTTTCCATGTAACTTGCAAACATCTGGGCATTTGCTAAATTATCCGTGGCTTAAGGCAGTGCTCATACCTAGGAATCAACAGGGACTTTAGCAAATGCTAATCTGGATTCTGGGTGTCCTGTTCTCATATTATTAGGAGCAACGTCCTATATGCATACGACAAATTGG
>NW_007154560.1:0-831 GCF_000164805.1 Carlito syrichta | reverse complement strand
CCAGATTCCAGCACATAAAGCATAATTTGCCATATTTGGATGTAACTCTTGGTCTCAAGATGAACCTTGTAATTCTCAAACTTCCATTTGTCCATTTATTTTGAGAGGGGCCGAGTGTTCTGCAGTTGCCAAATGTTTAGAAATGATTTTTAAAGATAACCAGGAATCACGGATTCCCCGTCTCTAGGAAACTTGTGGGCATCTGTCTTTTTGTATACAGAGTTTCGGAATACACATCGACAGGGAAAATCAAGGCACCTTGCAGAGAACGAAAAGGGGATCCGGGTTCTTAGAGTCTCATTCGTCGATGTATACCGGGCCTCTTGATGAGGTTTAATCAGGAATCTGGGCTTGTAGGTCCCCATAATGTTAATGTGTCTTGTACAAGGGAACCAGGAATCTTGGATTCCAATTGCCCAGGAAACTTCTGGGGTTCTTTCAATTGATATCCAAACAACTTGAAATCTACATCTCCACGAAATATCTCGGTGTCTTGCTAAGAAAGAAGCAGGAATCTAGGTAATGGGCGTCCTCATATACAGGAAACTTCATGACTCTTGCGAAGGATGAATAAGGAATCTGGGCTACCTGGGTCCTCAATACCACAAATCTACAGTGAGTCTTGCTAAGAGCTAAACAAGGTCAGGGCTTCAAGCACCCCTCATGTTTTAGAGCAATTTATTATGTGGATATTACGAATCAATCATTCCTGGACTCCAGCAACTTTCTGGTACTCTTGATAGTTGTGAACGAGAATCTGGCACTACAAATCCATTTAGATACTCGGACCTCTGACTCCAGATCCAGGACACAAGTAATTCTCTCGGACTT
>NW_007154559.1:0-2610 GCF_000164805.1 Carlito syrichta | reverse complement strand
CCACTTGTTTCAAAGGTCCTGTAAGGTCAGATTCCACAATCCACACAATCATCTGCCATTCGTTAATGTAATCACTGCTTTCAGGTAGTCCAGAAACTACTAGTGGACATTCGATTTCGCATTGATAATGTGGGATTAGGGGTTCCCACATATTTAGGATGTATTCTTAAGGGGGAATCAGCAATCTTCGATTCCATTTCCCTGGGAAACTTCTTGGCATATTTGTATTTGTATGTAAGTGTTTGTACTTCCACGTCACCAGAAAACGTCCGGGCGTATTCCTGATAATAAAAAAAAGGAATGTGGGTTATGGCACGCCTCAATCCATTTCTACAGGGCTCCGTTATAAGGTCTTACCTGGAATCTGGGCTTCTAGTTCTCCAAATTCTTCAGAGCACATTGCCTTATTCATCCTTAGCTCTTAGCAAGACTCACTGTAGATTTGTGGTATTGAGGACCCAGGTAGCCCAGATTCCTTATTCATCCTTCGCAAGAAAGGACAAGTGTTATTATAGGTTCCCAGCAAGCTTCTGGTCCTCTTGATTGTTGAAACCAAGAACAAGTCCGTGCAATTCAGTTGGGTTTCTCGGCACAACTAAAGCCAGATTACAGGACTGAGACATCATCTCGCCATATTTGTGTGTAGCTCTTGTCTTAAGATGTATCCTGTAATCCTAAAACTTCCGTTTGTGCATCTATTTGATATGACCTGGGGGTTTTGAGGTTGCTAAGCATGAAGCCCATATATTTCAAGGTAACCAGGAATCACGGATTCCACGTCCCTGGGAAATAGCTGGGCATCTGTCTATTTTCATATAGAATTTTGGAATCCAGATCGCCAGGGAAAATCAGGGCATTTTGCTGAAAACGAGAAGAGAATGAGGGTTCAGGTGTCCTCAACCGTCAAAATCTATGTGGCTTCTTGATAAGGTTTAATGTGTAATCTGGGCTTGTAGTTCCTTCCATTTTCAGAGATACTTGCTCCGTGTATACCTAAAATCTCTTATTACAGATCCAAGAAAATTCCAGTCCTTCGATAGCTGCAATCTGGATCTGGACCTACAGTTTCGTTTGTTTTTATGAACATCTTCAGCAAAAATCCCGTTTCCCAGGAATAAACTGGCATTTTGCGACAAAATCCCTCGCTTCAGGTTACCTCAAAATACCGAAATTTCCTGTGGTCAGGCTGGTGGGTATTGGGATATTGGGTTTAGAATATTCCACATTTTTATGATGTCTTGTTAAGGGGAACCTGGAAACTTGGATTACAGTCCCCAGGTATGGGAGTCTTTCTATTGATATCCAAACAACAGGAATTCTTTGTTAATCAGGACATATCTCGGGTATTCCTGAGAATTCAGCAGGAATTTGCGTAATGGAAGTCCCCACATATGGGAAACTACATGTCCTCTTCCTACGGAAGAATAAGGAATCTGGGTTACACGAGTCCTCAAATCCCGAAAACCTACAGGGAGCCTTACTAAGGGAGAAAAATGTATGAGGGATTGGAAGCACGAATCTGGGGAATGGTAGTCCTCATATAAAGGCAACTTCACAACCTCTTGCTAAGGTTGAACAAGGAATCTGGGTTACACATGTCCTCGATCCTAAAAATCCACAGTGCATCTTTCTAAGGGCTAAAGAAGAATGAGGGTTTTGAAGCAGAAATCTCGGTAATGGGAGTCACCATATACCGGAATCTACACAGCCTCTACCTAAGAAAGGATAGGGAATCTGGTTTCATTAGTCCTCAATGCCAAAAATCCACTGGGTGTCTTGATAAGGGCTAAACAAGAATCAGGATTTACAAGCAAGAATCTGGGGAATGGGAGTCCTCATATACAGGAAACTCACGGGTCCTTGCTAAGGAAGAATAACGAACCTGGGTTACACGAGTCCTAAATTCCAAAAATGTTCAGGGCATTTTGGTAAGGCCTACAAGACTCTTACTTCAACGTCCCCATATTTTTGAGAGCTGTTTTCTATGTGCATATTAGGAATCACTCATTCCAGAAGTCCTGAAACATTCTGGTCCTCTCTATTGTTTTAAGGAAAATATGGCACTGCAAGTCCTTTAGATTCTGGATCCTCTAACGCCAAGTTACAGAACACAAGAAATCATCTTGCGTTTTTCGAATATAAGCTCTCAGTTCAGGGTTACATCGTATTCGAGAAAATTCTGGTAGTTCAGCTATTAGGAATTAGGACCTTGGGTTTAGATGTTGCACCATGTTTGGAAGGTTTTCTTGGGAGGGCACCAGGGTTTGGTTTACAAGTCCATAGTAGCATTCGGTAGTCTTTTTATTGGGAGCCAAGTGTCTGAACTTCTAGGAAATGGGGAAACATCTGGTCATTCTTCTGAGAACAAAACAGGAATCTCGGATACTGTGTCACCAGAAAGCTTTTACTCATGGTATCAATGTGAAACAAGGAAAATCAGTTTGCATGTGACCAGCAAACTTCTGGGCAGTTAATTTTTCCCTGGCTTAAGGTAGTTCTCATACCTAGAAGCCTACAGGAATTTTCTAAATGCTAATAAGGAATTTGGCATCCCAGTCCCCACACTTTTCAGAACAAATTCCTGTACATGTACCACAAATCTGTCATTAT
>NW_007154558.1:0-953 GCF_000164805.1 Carlito syrichta | reverse complement strand
CCTCAGCCCAAAAATCCACAGGGCGTCTTACTAAGAAGTAACCATGAATCATGTTTTTAATGTAGGAATATGGGTAGTGGGAGTCCTCAAATACAGGAAACTGGACTGTCTATTGCTAAGAAAGAATAAGGAATCTGGATTACACGTGTCATCAGTCCCCAAAAACTTAGGGCCTCTTTCTAAGGGCTAAACACGAATCAGGGTTTTTGAAAAAATGAATCTGTGGAAATGGGGTCTTTATATACAGGCAATTACACTGCCTTTTGTTAAGAAAGAACAAGGAATCTGTGTTACACGTCTTCTACATCTCAAAAGAACAACAGGGCCTCTTGCTAAGGGCCAAATAAGAATAAGTTATTCAAAGCAGGAATGTGGGTAATATTCTTCATAACAGGAAACTTTGTGGCCTCTTGCTAAGGAAAAATAACTAATTTGTTTTACACTGTTCCTCAATCACAAAATCTACATGGCATCTTGCTAAGGGCTAAACAAGTATCAGATTTCAAAACAAGAATCTAGGGAAAGGGAGTCTTCATATACAGGACACTACATGGCCTCCAGCGAAGGAAGAATAAGGAATCTGTGTTACATGAGTCCTAAATCTGAAAAATTTCTCAGGACGTCTTGCTACTGGACAAACAAGAATCAGGGAATCGAGCTCCCCTCATCTTTTGGAGCTATTTAGCATGTGGATATTAGGAATCATTCAATTCAGGACTCCGGCAACATTCTGGTCCTCTTGATAGTTCTAAACGGGTATCTGGCACTACAAGTCCCTTAGGTTCCTCGGGACAACTAAGACCAAATTTCAGCTTACAAAGGATCATCTTGCCATATTTGGATGTAACTCTTGGTCTGAAGATGAATCTTGTAATTCTCAAATTTCCATTTGTCCTTTTATTTTGAAAGGGGCCGAGCATTTTGCAGTTGCCAAATGTTTAGTAGTATTTTTA
>NW_007154557.1:0-761 GCF_000164805.1 Carlito syrichta | reverse complement strand
CGTCCTCATATACAGGCAACTTCAAGACTCTTGCGAAGGATGAATAATGAATCAGGGCAACATGGGTCCTCAATACCAAAAATCTACAGTGCGTCTTGCTAAGGGCTAAACAAGATCAGGTCTTCAAGCACCCCTCATGTTTTAGAGCTATTTGTTATGTGGATATTACGAATCAATCATTCCTGGACTCCAGCAACAGTCTGGTGCTCTTGATAGTTGTCAAAAAGAATATGGCACTACAAGTCCATTTAGATATTTGGAACCTCTGATTCCATATCCAGGACATCAGTAATTCCCTCGGATTTTTTGTATGTAAGCCCTGACCTCAGTGTTACCTCGTATTCCAGAAACTTCAGTGGCTCCGCTGTTTATTATTAGGACCTTTGGTTTATGTGTTCCATTTTTTTAGGAGGTATTTTGGGAGGGAGCCAGGAATCTTAGACTCCACGTCCCCAGGCATATTCTTGTCATATTTCTATGGGTATACAGGAGTCTGGACTTCAGTCCAACAGGAAACATCTCGTCATTTTGCTTAGAACGAAATAGGAATGTGGGTCACTTTGTCCCTTGAAAGATTCTACACACAGGAAAGAGAAACCAGGAAACTCGGTTTCCATGTAACTTGCAAACATCTGGGCATTTGCTAAATTATCCGTGGCTTAATTGGTGTTCATACTTAGAAAAGACAGGGACTTTAGCAATGCTAATCTGAATCTGGGAGTCCTGGTTCTCATATTAACAGAGCAATGTCCTATATTCAT
>NW_007154556.1:0-882 GCF_000164805.1 Carlito syrichta | reverse complement strand
CGGTTGATAATCATGTAGTACATATTTTTAAAGGTAACCAGGAGTCACGGATTCCACATCCCTGGGAAACAGCTGGGCATCTGTCTATTTGTATACAGAATTTTGGAATCCAGATCGCCAGGGAAAATCAGGGCATCTTGCTGAGAACGAGAAGAGAATGCGGCTTCAGGGGTCCTCAATCTTCAAAATCTAGATGGCCTCTTTATACGGTTTAATGAGGAATCTGGGCTTGTTGGTCCTTACATTTTTCAGAGCTACTTGCTGGGTGGACACCTAAAATCTCTTATTACAGATTCAAGAAGATTCTGGTCCTTTCGATAGTTGTAATCGAGGATTTGGACCTACAGTGTCGTTTGTTGCTTATGAACATCTTCTGCCATAATCCAGTTCCCCAAGTATCAACTGGCATTTTGCGACAAACTCCCTAGCTTCAGGTTACCTCAAAATAACGAAATTACCTGTAGTCAGGCTGGTGGGAATTGGGATATTGGGTTTAGAATATTCCACATTTTTACGATGTCTTGTTAAGGGGAACCTGTTAACTTGGATTACACTTCTTAGATATTATATGTGAGTCTATCTATTGATATCCAAGCAACTGGAATTCTATGTTCTTCAGGAAAAATCTGGGGTATTGCTGGGAATTCAGCAGAAATTTGCGTAATGGGAGTCCTTATATACGGAAAACTACGTGGCCTCTTAATACGGAAGAATAAGGAATTGGGTTACACGAGTCCTCTAATCCCAAAAACCTACATGGAGACTTACTAAGGGAGAAAAACGTATCAGGGATTTGAAGCACGAATCTGGAAATGGTAGTCCTCATATACAGGAAACTGTACGGGCTTTTGCTAAGGAAGAATAACGAATGTGTTTACACGA
>NW_007154555.1:0-748 GCF_000164805.1 Carlito syrichta | reverse complement strand
TTCAAAATCTAGATGGCCTCTTATACGGTTTAATGAGGGAATCTGGGGCTTGTGGTCCTTACATTTTCTGAGCTACTTGCTGGGTGGACACCTAAAAATCTATTACAGATTCAAGAAGATTTTGGTCCTTTCGGTAGTTGTAATCGAGGATTTGGACCTACAGTGTCGTTTGTTGCTTATGAACATCTTCTGCCATAATCCAGTTCCCCAAATATCAACTGGCATTTTGCGACAAACTCCCTAGCTTCAGGTTACCTCAAAATAACGAAATTACCTGTAGTCAGGCTGGTGGGAATTGGGATATTGGGTTTAGAATATTCCACATTTTTACAATGTCTTGTTAAGGGGAACCTGTTAACTTGGATTACACTTCTTAGATATTTTATGTGAGTCTATCTATTGATATCCAAGCAACTGGAATTCTATGTTCTTCAGGAAAAATCTGGGGTATTGCTGGGAATTCAGCAGAAATTTGCGTAATGGGAGTCCTTATATACGGAAAACTACGTGGCCTCTTACTACGGAAGAATAAGGAATTGGGTTACACGAGTCCTCTAATCCCAAAAACCTACATGGAGACTTACTAAGGGAGAAAAACGTATCAGGGATTTGAAGCACGAATCTGGAAATGGGAGTCCTCATATACAGGAAACTGCACGGGCTTTTGCTAAGGAAGAATAACGAATGTGGTTTACACGAGTCCTCAATTCCAAAAATATTCAGGGTGTCTTGGTATAGCCTACAAGAG
>NW_007154554.1:0-795 GCF_000164805.1 Carlito syrichta | reverse complement strand
AATTGGGTTACACGAGTCCTCTAATCCCAAAAACCTACATGGAGACTTACTAAGGGAGAAAAACGTATCAGGGATTTGAAGCACGAATCTGGAAATGGGAGTCCTCATATACAGGAAACTGCACGGGCTTTTGCTAAGGAAGAATAACGAATGTGGTTTACACGAGTCCTCAATTCCAAAAATATTCAGGGTGTCTTGGTATAGCCTACAAGACTCGGACTTCGACATCCTCACATTTTTCAGAGCTGTTTTCTATGTGCATATTAGGAATCACTCATTCCAGAAGTTCCGTAATATTCTGGTGCTCTCGATTGTTTAAACAAAAATATGGCCCTACAAGTCCATTTATATTCTAGATCATCTAATGCCAAATTCCATGACACAAGTAATCATGTCAGGTTTTTTGAATGTACGCCCTAAGTTCAGGGTTACCTCATACTCCAGAAACTTCTGGTAATTGCGCTTTTCGGAATTAGGACCTTAATTTTAGATGTTGCACCATGTTTAGAAGGTATTTTTGGGAGGGCACCAGGGTCTTGTTTTACAAGTCCATAGGAGCAACGGGAGTCTTTCTATTGGGAGCCATGTGTCTGGACTTCTAGGGAACAGGGAAACATCTGGTCGTTCTTCTGGGAACGAAATAGGAATCTCGGACACTATGTCCCCAGAAAGCTTCTACTCATGTTACCATAGTACAATAAGGAAAATCAGTTTGCATGTGACCAGCAAACTTCTGGGCAGTTGCTAATTTTCCCTGGCTTAAGGTAGTTCTCATACCTAGAAGCCTACAGGAAA
>NW_007154553.1:0-8880 GCF_000164805.1 Carlito syrichta | reverse complement strand
CCACTAAAGCCAGATTACAGGACTGAGGCATCATCTCGCCATATTTGTGTGTAGCCCTTGTCTTAAGATGTATCCTGTAATCCTAAAATTTCCGTTTGTGCATCTATTTGATATGGCCTGGGGGTTTTGAGGTTGCTAAGCATGTAGTCCATATATTTCAAGGCAACCAGGAATCACGGATTCCACGTGCCTGGGAAACAGCTGGGCATCTGTATATTTGCATATAGAATGTTGCAATCCAGATCGCCAGGGAAAATCAGGGCATCTTGCTGAAACCGAGAAGAGAATGTGGGTTCAGGTGTCCTCAACCGTCAAAATCTATGTGGCTTCTTGATAAGGTTTAATGTGTAATCTGGGCTTGTAGTTACTTCCATTTTCAGAGATACTTGCTCCGTGTATACCTAAAATCTCTTATTACAGATTCAAGAAAATTCCGGTCCTTCAATAGCTGTAATCTGGATCTGGACCTACAGTTTTGTTTGTTTTTATGAACATCTTCAGCAAAAATCCCGTTTCCCAGGAATAAACTGGCATTTTGCGACAAAATCCCTCGCTTCAGTTTACCTCAAAATACCGAAATTTCCTGTGGTCAGGCTGGTGGGTATTGGGATATTGGGTTTAGAATATTCCACATTTTTATGATGTCTTGTTAAGGGGAACCTGGAAACTTGGCTTACAGTTCCCAGGTATGGGAGTCTTTCTATTGATATCCAAACAACAGAAATTCTTTGTTAATCAGGACATATCTCGGGTATTCCTGAGAATTCAGCAGGAATTTGCGTAATGGAAGACTCCACATATGGGAAAATACATGTCCTCTTCCTATGGAAGAATAAGGAATCTGGGTTACACGAGTCCTCAAATCCCGAAAACCTACAGGGAGCCTTACTAAGGGAGAAAAATGTATGAGGGATTGGAAGCACGAATCTGGGGAATAGTAGTCCTCATATAAAGGCAACTTCACAACCTCTTGCTAAGGTTGAACAAGGAATCTGGGTTACACATGTCCTCGGTCCTAAAAATCTACAGTGCATCTTTCTAAGGGCTAAAGAAGAATGAGGGTTTTGAAGCAGAAATCTCGGTAATGGGAGTCACCATATACCGGAATCTACACAGCCTCTACCTAAGAAAGGATAACGAATTTGATTTCATTAGTCCTCAATGCCAAAAATCCACTAGGTGTCTTGATAAGGGCTAAACAAGAATCAGGATTTACAAGCAAGAATCTGGGGAATGGGAGTCCTCATATACAGGAAACTACACGGGTCCTTGCTAAGGAAGAATAACGAACCTGGGTTACACGAGTCCTAAAGTCCAAAAATGTTCAGGGCATTTTGGTAAGCCCTACAAGACTCTTACTTCAACGTCCCCATATTTTTGAGAGCTGTTTCCTATGTGCATATTAGGAATCACTCATTCCAGAAGTCCTGAAACATTCTGGTCCTCTCTATTGTTTTAAGGAAAATATGGCACTGCAAGTCCTTTAGATTCTGGATCCTCTAACGCCAAGTTACAGAACACAAGAAATCATCTTGCGTTTTTCGAATATAAGCTCTCAGTTCAGGGTTACATCGTATTCGAGAAAATTCTGGTAGTTCAGCTATTAGGAATTAGGACCTTGGGTTTAGATGTTGCACCATGTTTGGAAGGTTTTCTTGGGAGGGCACCAGGGTTTGGTTTACAAGTCCATAGTAGCATTCGGTAGTCTTTTTATTGGGAGCCAAGTGCCTGGACTTCTAGGAAATGGGGAAACATCTGGTCATTCTTCTGAGAACGAAACAGGAATCTCGGACACTGTGTCACCAGAAAGCTTTTACTCATTGTATCAATGTGAAACAAGGAAAATCAGCTTGCATGTGACCAGCAAACTTCTGGGCAGTTGTTAATTTTTCCCTGGCTTAAGGTAGTTCTCATACCTAGAAGCCTACAGGAATTTTCTAAATGCTAATAAGGAATTTGGCATCCCAGTCCCCACACTTTTCAGACAAATTCCTGTACATGTACCACAAATCTGTCATTATCGATTCCCAGGAACCTGCTGCTCCTCTTCTCAGATGTAACTGAGAATCTGACCATCTGCTCGGCTTTTTTTACAGGAGAATGTAAAGGCCAGATTCCATAGCTCATGGAATCGTCTCGCCATTATTCCTTTTATTTCTGACTTCAGGTTTACCTCGTATACCGAAAATACTGCTGGAATTTTAGATTGAAATACCTAAATTGGGATTATGTGTTCCCAAATATTTAGTACGTATTCTTAAAGGGAATCCAACAATCTTGGATTCCAGGGACCTTCTGACTTTTGGGCTTATGATTATTGGTATATAAAAGTTTGTACTTCCACGTCGCCATGTAACTTCCGGGAATTTTACTGAGAACAAAACGAATCTGGGTTATGGGGGTCGCCAGTCTAAGAATTCTACATGGACACATTATAAGTGCTTATCTGAAATCGGAATTCTATTTCCAAACATACTTTAGGGCTACAGGTCTCTTGGTTATGACAGTTTTGCCAGTATACATTCTCAGCAAACTTCTGATCTTCTTGATAGTTGTAACCGAGAATGTGGACCTACTACTCCGTTGGGTTCCTTGGGACAACAAAGGGCAGATTCCAGGACACAAAGAATCTTATCGTCATATTTGTATATATCTATCGCCTTAAGATGTATCTTGTAATCTTAAAACTTCTGTTTGTCCTTCTATTCGATAGGGGCCCAGTGTTTTGAGCTTGCCAAATATTTATTACGTACTTTTAAGGGTAAACAGGAATCATGAATTGCACGACCCTAAGTAATTTCTGGGCATCTGCCTTCTTGTATACATAGTGTTTGGATCCACATCACGAGGAAAAATCAGGGCATCTTGCTGAGAACGAAAAGGAAATCTGGTTCTAGGAGTTCTCATTCGCCAGATCTACAGGGCCTCTTGATAAAGTTTAATCTGCAATCTGGGCATCAGGGTCCCTACATTTGTCAGAGCTACTAGCTCTGTAGATACCCTTGATTTATCACTCCAGATTCCCAGGAACATTCTATTCTCTTGACAGTTGTAATCGAGGATCTGGCCCAAATATCCTTTTGTGTCTTATGAACATCTACGACCATAATCAGGTACCACAGGAATCAAATGGCATATTGGTACAAAATCCCTCGATTCTGGTTACCTAAAACTACAGAAATTTCTTGTGGTCAGTCTGGTGGAATTGGGACATTGGATTTAGAAGATTCCATATTTTGGGGAGGTCTTGTTAAGGGGGACCAGGAGTCTTAGATTCCAGTCCCGAATAACCTTATGGGAGTCTTTCTCTTGATATCCAAACAACGGGAATTCTAGTCACCAGGAAATAACTCAGTCCATTGCTGAGAATGAAGCAGGAATCTGTGTAATGGGAATCCTCATATACAGGAAACTACACAGGCTCTTGCTAAAGAAGAATACGATGTTTTGTTTGCACAAGACCTCAGCCCAAAAATCCACAGGGCGTCTTACTAAGAAGTAACCATGAATCATGTTTTTAATGTAGGAATATGGGTAGTGGGAGTCCTCAAATACAGGAAACTGAACTGCCTATTGCTAAGAAAGAATAAGGAATCTGGATTACACGTGTCATCAGTCCCCAAAAACTTAGGGCCTCTTTCTAAGGGCTAAACACGAATCAGGGTTTTTGAAAAATGAATCTGTGGAAATGGGGTCTTTATATACAGGCAATTACATTGCCTTTTGTTAAGAAAGAACAAGGAATCTGTGTTACACGTCTTCTACATCTCAAAAGAACAACAGGGCCTCTTGCTAAGGGCCAAATAAGAATAAGTTATTCAAAGCAGGAATGTGGGTAATATTCTTCATAACAGGAAACTTTGTGGCCTTTTGCTAAGGAAAAATAACTAATTTGTTTTACACTGTTCCTCAATCACAAAATCTACATGGCGTCTTGCTAAGGGCTAAACAAGTATCAGATTTCAAAACAAGAATCTAGGGAAAGGGAGTCTTCATATACAGGACACTACATGGCCTCCAGCGAAGGAAGAATAAGGAATCTGTGTTACACGAGTCCTCAATCTGAAAAATTTCTCAGGACGTCTTGCTACTGGACAAACAAGAATCAGGGATTCGAGCTCCCCTCATCTTTTGGAGCTATTTAGCATGTGGATATTAGGAATCATTCAATTCAGGACTCCGGCAACATTCTGGTCCTCTTGATAGTTCTAAACGGGTATCTGGCACTACAAGTCCCTTAGGTTCCTCGCGACAACTAAGACCAAATTTCAGCATACAAAGGATCATCTTGCCATATTTGGATGTAACTCTTGGTCTGAAGATGAATCTTGTAATTCTCAAATTTCCATTTGTCCTTTTATTTTGAAAGGGACCGAGCATTTTGCAGTTGCCAAATGTTTAGTAAGTATTTTTAAAGGTACCCAGGAATCACGGATTCCCCGTCCGTAGGAAATTTGTGCATATCTCTATTTTTGTATACAGAGTTTGAAATACACATCGACAGGGAAATTCAAGGCATCTTGCTGAGAACGAAAGGGAATCCAGCATCATGGAGTTCTCATTCGACGAAGTCTGCACGGCCTCTTGATAAGGTTTAATCAGGAATCTGGGCTTCTAGGTCCCCGTGTTGTTAGGGTGTCTTATAAAAGAGAACCAGGAATCTTGTTTTCTAATTGCCCAGGAAACATCGGGGGTCTCTCAATTGATATCCATACAACTGAATTCTAGATCACCACGAATTATCTCAGTGTCTTTCTGAGAATGAAGCTGGAATTTGGTTAATGGGAGTCCTCATATACAGGCAAATTCAAGACTCTTGCGAAGGATGAATAATGAATCAGGGCAACATGGGTCCTCAATACCAAAAATTTACAGTGCGTCTTGCTAAGGGCTAAACAAGATCAAGTCTTCGAGCACCCCTCATGTTTTACAGCTATTTGTTATGTAGATATTATGAATCAATCATTCCTGGACTCCAGCAACAGTCTGGTACTCTTGATAGTTGTCAGAAAGAATATGGCACTACAAGTCCATTTAGATATTTGGAACCTCTGATTCCAGATCCAGGACATCAGTAATTCCCTCGGATTTTTTGTATGTAAGCCCTGACCTCAGTGTTACCTCGTACTCCAGAAACTTCAGTGGCTCCGCTGTTTATTATTAGGACTTTTGGTTATGTGTTCCATTTTTTTAGGAGGTATTATGGGTGGGAGCCAGGAATCTTAGACTCCACGTCCCCAGGCATATTCTTGTCATATTTCTATGGGTATACAGGAGTCTGGACTTCAGTCCAACAGGAAACATCTCGTCATTTTGCTTAGAACGAAATAGGAATGTGGGTTACTTTGTCCCTTGAAAGGTTCTACACGCAGGAAAGAGAAACCAGGAAACTCGGTTTCCATGTAACTTGCAAACATCTGGGCATTTGCTAAATTATCCGTGGCTTAAGGTGGTGTTCATACTTAGGAAAAGACAGGGACTTTAGCAAATGCTAATCTGAAATCTGGGAGTCCTGGTTCTCATATTAAACAGAGCAATGTCCTATATTCATACCACAAATCGGGCATTGCTGATCCCCAGTGACCTGTTGCCCCTCTTGATAGTTGTAACTGAGAATCTGGCCTACTGGTCAAATTGTTTCACAGTGTCCTGTAAGACCAGATTCCACAATACACGCAAACATCCGCCATTTGTTAATGTACTCACTGGCTTCAGGTTTACCTAGTAAACAGAAACTACAGTTGGACATTCATTTTCGCATTGAGAAAATGGGATTAGGGGTTCCCACATATTTAGGATGTATTCTTAAGGGGGAACCAGCAATCTTCGATTCCAGGTCCCTGGGAAACTTCTTGGCGTATGAGTATTGGTATGTAAGAGTTTGTAATTCCACGTCACCAAAAAACGTCTTCCTGGTAAAACAAAAAGGAATGTGGGTTACGGAAGGCCTCAATCCATTTCTACAGGGCTCCGTTATAATGGCTTATCTGTAATCTGGACGTTTTGTTTTCCAAATTCTTCAGAGCAAATTGCCACTTGGAAACGTACAATGTCATTAATGATTCCCAACAACCTTCTGGTTCTCTTGATTGTTATATCCAAGAACCAGTCCGTGCAATTCCGTTGGGTTTCTCGGCACAAGTAAAGCCAGATTACAGGACTAAAGCGTCATCTCGCATATTTTCTTTGTAACTGTTGTCTTAGATGTACCTTGTATCCTAAACTTCCGTTCGTGCATCTACTTAATAAGTCCTTGGGGTTTGGAGGTTGATAAGCATGTAGTACATATTTTTAAAGGTAACCAGGAGTCACGGATTCCACGTCCCTTGGATACAGTTGGGCATCTGTCTATTTACATACAGAGTTTTGGAATTCAGATCGCCAGGGAAAATCAGGGCATCTTTCTGAGAACGAGAAGAGAATGTGGGTTCAGGGGTCCTCATCTTCAAAATCTATATGGCCTCGTTATACGGTTTAATGAGTAATCTGGGCTTGTTGGTCCTTACATTTTTCAGAGCTACTTGCTGGGTGGACACTTAAAATCTCTTATTACAGATCCAAGAAGATTCCTGTCCTTTCGATAGTTGTAATCGAGGATTTGGACCTACAGTGTCGCTTGTTGCTTATGAACATCTTCTGCCATAATCCAGTTCCCCAAGTATCAACTGGCATTTTGCGACAAACTCCCTAGCTTCAGGTTACCTCAAAATAACGAAATTACCTGTAGTCCTTGTATCGATATCCAAACAACTGGAATTCTATGTTCATTAGGAAATATCTCGGGTATTGCTGAGAATTAAGCAGGAATTTGCATAATGGGAGTCCTCATATATGGAAAACTACATGGCCTCTTACTACAGAAGAATAAGGTATCTGGGTTACATGTGTCCTTGAATCCTAAAAACCTACATGGAGTCTTACTAAGGGAGAAAATCATATCAGGGATTTGAAGCACGAATCTGGAATTGGGAGTCATCATATACAGGAAATGACACGGGCTTTGCTAACGAAGAATAACGAATGTGGTTTACACAAGTCCTCAATTCCAAAAATATTCAGGGTGTCTTGGTATAGCCTACAAGACTCGGACTTCGACATCCTCATATTTTTCAGAGCTGTTTTCTATGTGCATATTAGGAATCACTCATTCCAGAAGTTCCGTAATATTCTGGTGCTCTCGATTGTTTAAACAAAAATATGGCCCTACAAGTCCATTTATATTCTAGATCATCTAATGCCAAATTCCATGACACAAGTAATCATGTCAGGTTTTTTGAATGTAAGCCCTAAGTTCAGGGTTACCTCATACTCCAGAAACTTCTGGTAGTTGCGCTTTTCGGAATTAGGACCTTGATTTTAGATGTTGCACCATGTTTAGAAGGTATTTTTGGGAGGGCACCAGGGTCTTGTTTTACAAGTCCATAGGAGCAACGGGAGTCTTTCTATTGGGAGCCACGTGTCTGGACTTCTAGGGAACAGGGAAACATCTGGTCGTTCCTCTGGGAACGAAATAGGAATCTCGGACACTATGTCCCAGAAAGCTTCTACTCATGTTACCATAGTACAATAAGGAAAATCAGTTTGCATGTGACCAGCAAACTTCTGGGCAGTTGCTAATTTTCCCTGGCTTAAGGTAGTTCTCATACCTAGAAGCCTACAGGAAATTTCTAAATGCCAATCAGGAATTTGGAGTCCCAGAATCTACACTTTTCTGAACTAATTCCTGTACACATACCACAAATCTGTCATTACCGATTCCCAGGAACCTGCTGCTCCTCTTCTTAGTTGTAACAGAGAATCTGGCCATCTGCTCGGGTTTTTTTGCAGGAGGATTTAAGGCCAGATACCACAACCCAAGGAATTATGTCGCCATTTTTCTTGTAATTTCTGACTTCGGGTTTACCTCCTAATCCAGATATTACTACTGGAATTTTGGATTGATATTCGTAACTTGGGATTAGGTGTTCCCCAATATTTAGGACGTATTCTTAAAGGGGATCCAGGAATCTTGTATTCCAGGGAACTTCTTACCTTTTGGTATTATGATTATTGGTATATAAGAGGTTGTACTTCCACGTCGCCAGATAACTTCTGGGAGTCTTACTGAGAACAAAAAGAATCTGGGTTATGGGGGACGCCAATCCAAGAATTCTACATGGACACCTTATAATGGCTAATCTGGAATCTGGTATTCCATTTCCACACATTCTATAGGGCTACAGGCCTCTTGGATATGACAATTTTGTCATTATAGATTCTCAGCAACCTTCTGGTCTTCTTGATAGTTATAATCAAGAATGTGGACCTACAAGTTCGTTGGGTTCCTCGGGACAACAAAGGGAAGATTTCAGGTCACAAAGAATTTTATCACCATATTTGTATGTATCTATCACCTTAAGATGTATCTTATAATCCGAAACCTTTTTTTGTCCTTCTATTCTGATAGGGTCCCGGGGTTTTGAGGTTGCCAACTATTTATTACATACTTTTAAGGGTAACGAGGATTCATGGATTCCACGACCCTAGGTAATTTGTGGGCATCTGCCTATTTGAATAGAGAGTGTTTGTATCCACATCACGAGGGAAAATCAGGGCATCTTGCTGAGAACGAAAAAGAAATCTGGTTTTAGGAGTTCTCATTGGCCAGACCCACAGGGCCTCTTGATAAGGTTTAATCAGCAATCTGGGATTCAGGGTCCCTACATTTATCACAGTTACTAGCTCCGTAGATACCCTTAATCTGTCATTACAGATCGCCTGAAATATTCTATTGTCTTGATAGTTGTAATCGAGGATCTGGCCCAAATATACTTTTGTGTTTTATGAACATCTAGGACCATAATCAGGTTTCCCAGTAATAAAATCGCATATAGGTACAAA
>NW_007154552.1:0-760 GCF_000164805.1 Carlito syrichta | reverse complement strand
AAATCTGGTTTTAGGAGTTCTCATTGGCCAGACCCCACAGGGCCTCTTGATAAGGTTAATCAGCAATCTGGGATTCAGGGTCCCTACATTTATCACAGTTACTAGCTCCGTAGATACCCTTAATCTGTCATTACAGATCGCCTGAAATATTCTATTGTCTTGATAGTTGTAATCGAGGATCTGGCCCAAATATACTTTTGTGTTTTATGAACATCTAGGACCATAATCAGGTTTCCCAGTAATAAAATCGCATATAGGTACAAAATCCCTCGATTCAGGTTACCTAAAACCACAGAAGATTCTTGTGGTCGGCCTGGTGTAATTGGGACATTGGATTTAGAAGATTCCATATTTTGGGAGGTTTTGTTAAGGGGAACCAGGAATCTTAGATTCCAGGTCCCCAATAACCTCATGGGAATCTTTCCCTTAATATCCAAACAACTGGAATTCTGAGTCACAGGAAATTTCTTGGCACCTTGCTGAGAATGACGCAGGAATCTGGGTAATGGGTGTCCTCATATACAGGAAACTACACGGCCTCTTGCTAAGGAAGAATAAGGAATTTTGGTTTCACGAGTCCTCAGCCTATAAATCCAAAGGGCGTCTTACTAAGAGGTAACCAGGAATCAGGTTTTTAATGTAGGAATCTGGGTAGTGGGGTTCCTCAAATACAAGAAACAGGACTGCCTAGTGCTAAGAAAGAATAAGGAATCTGGGTTACACGTGTCCTCTATCCCTTAGAAACTTCAGGGCGTCTTGG
>NW_007154551.1:0-710 GCF_000164805.1 Carlito syrichta | reverse complement strand
ACCAGGAATCACGGATTCCACATCCCTGGGACAAAGCTGGGCATCTGTCTATTTGCAGACAAAATTTTGGAATCCAGATCGCCAGGGAAAATAAGGGCTTCTTGCTGAGAACGAGAAGAGAATGCGGGTTCAGGGGTCCTCAAACGTCAAAATCTATATTCCCTCTTGATAAGGTTTAATGAGGAATCTGGGCTTGTATGTCCTTCCGTTTTTCAGAGCTACTTCCTGCGTGGATACCTAAGGTCTCTTACTACAGATCCAAGAAGATTCCGGTCCTTTCGATAGTTGTACTCAAAGATCTGGACCTACAGTTTCTTTTGCTTTTATGAACATCTTCAGCCATAATACAGTTTCCTAGGAATAAGTTGGCAATTTGCGACAAAATTCCTCGCTTCAGGTTATGTCAAAATACCGAAATTTCCTGTGGTCAGGCTGGTGGGAATTGGGATATTAGGTTTAGAATATTCCACATTTTTACTATGTCTTGTTAAGGGGATCCTGTTAACTTGGCTTACAGTTCTTAGGAACAATATGGGATTCTTTCTATTGATATCCAAACAACTGGAATTCTAGGTTCATAAGGACATATCTCGGGTATTTCTGAGAATTCAGCAGGAATTTGCATAATGGGAGTCCTCATATATGGGAAATTACATGTCCTCTTACTACGAAAGATATGATCCGGGTTACATGAGTCCTCAAATCACAAA
>NW_007154550.1:0-745 GCF_000164805.1 Carlito syrichta | reverse complement strand
AATTGATTAAGTTTTCATGGATTAAGGTTTCTGGTGGGTGGGAGACGCCCCCTCCCACATCTGACTTTGTGTATAAAAGACCCATTGTAATTCTCAATAACACACATCGCTTCTGCGCTAGAACCAGAGTCCAGTCTTTCTTTCTCTCTCTCTTTCTCTCTTCCTTCTTCCCCCCAATCACTGATGCTGTCTCCACCTTTGGGGTACCCTGAACCCGGCTGGAGCTGGTCTCCAGCAGACATGTATCACGGGAGATAACTTAATGCGTTTTACCAAAGATGCAAAAGATCAGGGCTGAGGTGTTTTTGAGCACCGGAACCATTTTGAGAGGTGCCTGTCCATGCCACAGGGTGCTGCTCACCATGAAGACACAAACTGTGGATGCAGACAGCCTGGATCAAGTTCAAAGGGTTCATGTTGAATGAAAAATGCCCATCCTGAAAGGCAACGTACTGAGGGATGCCATTTATAGAACATCCTCTAAGTGGCAAAATCTTAGTAAGAGAGAATGGATTCATGGTTTCCAGGATTTATGGAGGGCTGGGGCAGGAGGGAAGGGGATGCGGCCATGAAGGGGCATGGTATAGAGGATTTGTGGTGGTGGAATGTTCTGTATATTCACTGTAGTGAAACTATACGGGCGATACAATTGGCTAACACTGAATGTAAATGCGAAATGGGGAAAGTGAGTGAGATTGTTGGGTTATGGCCATGTCACTATCTGGCTGTGATGCTGTCCTGTGGT
>NW_007154549.1:0-817 GCF_000164805.1 Carlito syrichta | reverse complement strand
AGTTTTCATGGATTAAGGTTTCTGGTGGGTGGGAGACGCCCCTCCACATCTGACTTTGTGTATAAAGACCCATTGTAATTCCCAATAACACACATCGCTTCTGCGCTAGACCAGAGTCCAGTCTTTCTTTCTCTCTCTCTTTCTCTCTTCCTTCTTCCCCCCAATCACTGATGCCGTCTCCACCTTTGGGGTACCCTGAACCCGGCTGGAGCTGGTCTCCAGCAGACATGTATCACGGGAGATGACTTAATGCGTTTTACCAAAGATGCAAAAGATCAGGGCTGAGGTGTTTTTGAGCACCGGAACCATTTTGAGAGGTGCCTGTCCATGCCACAGGGTGCTGCTCACCATGAAGACACAAACTGTGGATGCAGACAGCCTGGATCAAGTTCAAAGGGTTCATGTTGAATGAAAAATGCCCATCCTGAAAGGCAACGTACTGAGGGATGCCATTTATAGAACATCCTCTAAGTGGCAAAATCTTAGTAAGAGAGAACGGATTCATGGTTTCCAGGATTTATGGAGGGCTGGGGCAGGAGGGAAGGGGATGCGGCCATGAAGGGGCGTGGTATAGAGGATTTGTGGTGGTGGAATGTTCTGTATATTCACTGTAGTGAAACTATACGGGCGATACAATTGGCTAACACTGAATGTAAATGCGAAATGGGGAAAGTGAGTGAGATTGTTGGGTTATGGCCATGTCACTATCTGGCTGTGATGCTGTCCTGTGGTTTTGTAAGGCACCATCATCGAGAGAAACTGTGCATTCGGGCTCTCTGCATTATTTCACTCAATTGCGTATCAATCTGCAGTTATC
>NW_007154548.1:0-868 GCF_000164805.1 Carlito syrichta | reverse complement strand
GCAGACATGTATCACGGGAGATGATTTAATGCGTTTTACCAAAGATGCAAAAGATCAGGGCTGAGGAGTTTTTGAGCACCGGAGCCATTTTGAGAGGTGCCTGTCCATGCCACAGGGTGCTGCTCACCATGAAGACACAAACTGTGGATGCAGACAGCCTAGATCAAGTTCAAAGGGTTCATGTTGAATGAAAAATGCCCATCGTGAAAGGCAACGTACTGAGGGATGCCATTTATAGAACATCCTCTAAGTGGCAAAATCTTAGTAAGAGAGAACGGATTCATGGTTTCCAGGATTTATGGAGGGCTGGGTCAGGAGGGAAGGGGATGCGGCCATGAAGGGGCGTGGTATAGAGGATTTGTGGTGGTGGAATGTTCTGTATATTCACTGTAGTGAAACTATACGGGCGATACAATTGGCTAACACTGAATGTAAATGCGAAATGGGGAAAGTGAGTGAGATTGTTGGGTTATGGCCATGTCACTATCTGGCTGTGATGCTGTCCTGTGGTTTTGTAAGGTGCCATCATCGAGAGAAACTGTGCATTCGGGCTCTCTGCATTATTTCACTCAATTGCGTATCAATCTGCAGTTATCTCAAAACAAAGTAAAATGTTGAATGGAAAATAAAAGCATGTGGTCTCTCAAGACTTTGCTTGCCCATCAGGCAACATGAATTCATTCTGTGAATGTGCATTCTCATCTGCCGTGCTGCTGCCTCCCGCCTCTTGCTCAGAACAGGGTCTCTGGTCCACGCCATGAATCAAGGTCTCCAAGGTCTGCAGAAGGTGGTCAGGGCCAGGCTGGGCAAGTGCTTCCTCGTCCATTTTTGACAAGCATTGTGGCTGCTTTATGGTTGTTCCTTGGTC
>NW_007154547.1:0-1389 GCF_000164805.1 Carlito syrichta | reverse complement strand
CGCCATGAATCAAGGTCTCCAAGGTCTGCAGAAGGTGGTCAGGGACCAGGCTGGGCAAGTGCTTCCTCGTCCATTTTTGACAAGCATTGTGGCTGCTTTATGGTTGTTCCTTGGTCAAATCTGCCTCTACTCTTCTGAAAAGAAGATGTTTAGAAGTCGCTTCCATATCACTATCAACTTTCTTCTAGATCTCACTGGGTAAAGATGATTCCTCCGCTCAAAAATTTCCAAGAGCACCGAGACGACCCAAACAAGGAACCGCGCAGAACCCTCCAGATAAACCTGCAGACAATCCTAGAAGTCACTCTTAATACAGCAGCAAGAATCATCTTGGAATGTGTGAGTGAGCCAGGCCACTGCTCTGAACCAGCCCCAGTGAGTCCCATCATCTCTTACTGAAAGCCCAAATCATGACCATGACCCCCACAGCCTGCCTTGGCTGCCCCATTTCTGATCTCCCAATGCCCTGCAGGTGATTCAACCAGTCCCAGCCACAGTTATATCCTTTCCTTGTCCTTCCCTGGACAGTCCAGTCACTTTGACCCCAGAACATTGGCACTTGCTTCTGTCTGGAAAGCGTGTCCCCTTGTTGCCTGAATGCTGGGACAGATGAAGGTTTTGGCCAAATCCAACCTTGGCTAAGCTAGAAGCATATCCAGGAATAGAGGTTGGAGAGGGAGAGGAGGGTGTTCAAGGAGAGAAACACAATATTTCCAGTTGTAAAGTAACACACAAGAAAATGTTTATTTAGAGTGAGTCCATAAGACAAATCACAGTTTTTAAAAACTGAATGAAGACCACATATATCACAAAACCCAAAACGATTCCACACTTTATTAGTCTACTGCCAGACACACTTCTACAACACCGCCCTCCACAATTTTACTGCTTCTCCTTATGACAGTGATTTACTAATACCATTTTCTACAGAGAGAACAGATCGATGATATAGCATGGCTGATGGAAATATGATTTTTGCCTTTGATGTTTGGAATGCAAAACTATGCACCTTCCCACACACATGTCCTCGCTTGTGTATTCATGCAGCAAGTCTGTGCTCTGCAGATGAATACATCCTGGCCAATTCTATGTTGGTCTCTTTCCAACAGAGAGAGAAAAGGGGGAGGGAGAGGAAGAGGGAGGAAGAGAGTGGGGAAAGAAAGAGAGGGGGGAAAGAAAGCAGGAGAGAGGGAGAGGGATGAGAGGGAGAGGGAGAGTGCCCCAACTCAACCTTAGCCAGGTATTAAAACTGTCCACAGTCCCCAAGGGCCATGCAACGCAGAGGCAAATTCAGAGTGGAAACAGTCCTATAGCCATGTGCAGTGGCTCATCCCTGCAATCCCAGCACTTTGGGAGGCTGAGATGGAAGGATCCCCTGATCCCAGGAAT
>NW_007154546.1:0-6116 GCF_000164805.1 Carlito syrichta | reverse complement strand
TCCATTCCTATTCATTCCATTCCATTCTATTCCACTCCACTCCATTCGACTCCATTCCACTCATTTCATACCCATTCTTCTCCATTCATTCCATTCCTCTCCATTCCATTCCATTCCTCCACATTCCATTCAACTGCATTCCATTATATTCCAATACATTTCATTCCATTCTATCCATTCCATTCCTTTCCATTGTATTTGGTCACTCTCCATTCCAATCCATTTCATTCTTCCCCATTCCCTTCCATTCCATTTCATTCAATTCCTTTCCACTCCACTCCATTCTATTCCATTAAATTCCATTCACCCATTCCGTTTCTTTCCACTCCATTCCAATCCATTCCTCCCCATTCCTTTCCATGTCATTCGAATCCATTACATTTCATTTCATTCCATACCATTCCATTCCATTCCTCTTCATTCCATTCCTCTCCTTCCCTCCCCATTCCATTCCATTCCCTGCACGTCCGTTCCTCACCAATCTATTCCTCTCCATTCCATTCCATTCCATTCCTCTCCGTTGCATTCCATTCCACTGCATTCCATTCCATTACTCACCATTTCATACCATTCCCTTTCATTCCAATCGTTTCCTCTCCATTCAAATCTATTCCATTTAAGTACTAATCTGATCCATTCCACTCCATTCCACTCCATCCATTCAATCCCATTCATCTCCATTCCATTCCATTCCACTCCTTGTCATTCCATTCCATTTCTTTCCTTTCCATTCCATTCTATTTCACCACCCTCCATTCGGTTCCTCCCCACTCAATTCCCTTACTTTCCTCTCCATTCCATCTGTTCCATTCCATTCCTTACTATTTCTTTCCTTACTTCTCCATTCCATTCATTGCATTCCATTCTCTTCCAATCCACTACATTCCATTCCACTCCAGTCCATTGCATTACATTCCACTCCATTCCATTCCATCCCATTCCTTTCTACTAAATTCCATACCATTCTAGGTCATTCCTTCTCATTCAATTTCCTTCCATTCTCATCCATTCGCTTCCAAACCATTTCTCTCCATTTCTCTGTATTCCATTTCATTCGATTCATGTCCATTCCATTCCTCTATATTTCAAGCCATTGCACTCAATTCCTTTCCATTCCATTCTATTCCATTGCATTCCTTTCCACTCCATTTCTCTCCATTCCATTCCACTACATTCCTCTACATTCTAATCCTTTCCATTTAATTCCATTCCATTCCATTCCTCTATTCCATTCCACCCCATTCCATTCCATGCCTTTCCATTCCTCCCAGTTCCTTCCCTCTCCCTTCCTTTCAATTCCTTTCCATTCCTCTCAACTCCATCCCTATCCATTCCATTTCTTCCCTTTCCTCACCATTCCGTTCCATACCATTCCATTCCATTCCAATCAATTCCATTTCTCTTCTCTTCATTCCACTCCACTCCATTGCATTCCATTTCTCTCCATTTTATTCTTCCCCATTCCATTTCTCTCCATTCCATTCCATCCCTTTCCTTCCCATTCCATTCCATTCTATTTCATTCCATTCAAATCCACTCCATTCCATTCCACTCCATTTCTACATTCCATTCCATTCCATTTCATTCTTTTCCACTCCACTACATTCCATTGCACTCCTTTCCTTTTCATTCCATTCCTCTCCATTGCATTCCAATTCATTCCATTCATTCCATTCATCCCACTCCTTTCCATTCCTTTCAATTTCTCCATTCCATTCCATTTCATTCCTTTCCATTCCCCTGCACTGCATTCCATTCCACTCCACTCCATTCCATTCCATTCCACTCCACTCTATTCCATTTCTTTCCTCTCCATTCCATTCCATTTTCTATATTCCAATCCACTACATTCCAGTCCATTACATTCCTCTCCATTGCATTCCATTCCAATCCTCGCCATTCCATTCCATTCCATTCTATTCGTCACCATTCCATTACATTCCTCTCCATTCCATTACATTCCTCTCCATTCCTCTCCTTTCGATTCCTATCCATTCCTTTATATTCCATTCAATTCCAATCCAATTCTTTCCATTCCATTCCATTCCTCTCCATCCCATTCCATTGCACTCTATTCATTCCTTTCCATTCCATTTCTTTTCATTCCTCTCCATTCCATTCCAATCCATTCCATTCCACTCCATTCCATTCAATTTCCTCCCTCTCCATTCCATTCCAATCCATTCCATTCCACTCCTTTCCATTCAATTTCCGCCCTCTCCATTCCATTCCATTCCTCTCCAATCCATTCCATTCCATTCCAACCCTTTCCATTGCTTTAATCTCTATTCAATTCCATTCCCCTCCTTTGCACTCCATTCCATTCCATTCTTTTCATTTCCATTTCATTTCAATCCATTCCATTGTATTCATTTCCTCTTCATTCCTTTCCTTTTCATTCTTCTCCTTTCTATTCCAATTCATTCCATTCAATTCCATTCCACTCCACTTCACTCCACTCCATTCCATTCCACTCCATTCCATTCCATTCTTCTCCAATCCATTCCATTCATTTCCTCCCCATTGCATTGCTTTCCTCTCCATTCCATTCCATTCCAGTCCTCTCCGTATTATTCCTTTCCATTCCATTCCATTTCATTCCTCTCCATTCCATTCCACTCTACTCCATTCCATTCTAATCCCTTCTGTTCTATGCCATTACTCTCCATTGCGGTATATTCCTTTCATCTGAATTCCATTCCATATCTCTCCATTCCGTTCCATTCCTCTACATTTCACTCCATTCCTTTCCAATCCATTCCTTTCATCTCCATTGCATTCCGTTCCGTGTATTCCTTTATGTTCCATTCCTTTTAACTCCATTGCATTCCATTCCATTCCACTCCACTCCATTCCATTTCTTTCCTCTCCATTCCATTCCATTTCTCTTTCTTCCAATCCACTACATTCCAGTCCATTACATTCCTCTCCATTGCATTCCATTCCAATCCTCGCCATTCCATTCCAGTCCTCTCCGATCTATTCCTCTTCATTCCATTCCTTTCCTCTCCATTCCATTCCATTACAGTCCACTCCACTCCACGCCATTCCATTCCTTTCCACTCCATTCCATTCCATTCATCTCCATTCTGTTCCATTCCTCTCCTTTCCAATCCATTCCTTCCCATTCCATTCCACTACATTCCATTATATTCCACATGTCATTCCACTCCATTTCATTCCATTCCTTTTCTCACCTTTTCATTCCACTCCACTCCATTCCATTCCACTCCATTCCATTCCATTCCTCTCCATTCCATTCCACTCCTCTCCATTCCATTCATTTCGTTTCCTCTCCATTCCATTCCATTCATTTCCATTGCATTGCATTCCATTACGCTCCATTCCAATCCATTTCATTCTTCTCCATTCCATTCCATTCCAATCCATTCCACTCCACTCCACTCCCTTCCATTCTTTCCTTTCCATTCAGTTCTATTCCCCCGCATTCAATTTCTTTCCACTCCATTCCAATCCATCCGTCCCCATTCCATTCCACTCCATTCCTTTCCATCACATTTCATTTCATTCCATACCATTCCATTCCATTCTATTGCTCTTCATTCCATTCCTCCCCTTCTTCTCAATTCCATTCCATTCCATGCCCTTCCATTCCTCACCATTCTATTCCTCTCCCTTCCAGTCCATTCCTTTCCTCTCCGTTCCATTTCATTCCACTCCATTCGTTTCCAATCCTTGTCAAATTCATACAGTTCCTTTCATTCCAATGCATTCCTCTCCTTTAAAATCCATTCCATTTATGGACTATTATGATCCATTCCACTCCATTCCATTCCATCCATTCAATCCCATACATCTCCATTCAATTTCATTCCACTCCATTTCATTACATTCCATTCTACTTCATTCCATAGTTTCTATTTTTTTTCTCTCCATTCCATTTCTTTTCATTTTCATCTATTCATCTCCAAACAAATTCTCTCCATTCCTCTCTATCCAATTCCATTTCATTCATGTCCATTCCATTCCATTCCACTTAATTCCATTCCTCCTCAGTTCATTCCATTCCACTCCATTGCATTCCATTCTATTCCATATCCTTCCATTTATTCAACTCATTTCCATGCACCCAATTCAATTCCATTCCCTTCCTCTCCTTTACACTCCATTAAATTCCAATCCATTCCATGCTATTCCATTCCATTCCATTCTACTCCATTCCGTTCCATTCCATTTTATTCTTCCCCGTTACATTTCTCTCCATTCCATTCCATCCCTTTTCTTCCCATTCCGTTCCATTGAATTACATTCCATTCAAATCCACTCCATTCCATTTCTACATTCCATTTCTTTCCATTTCCATTCCATTTCATTCCATTCCACTCCACTACATTCCATTGCACTCCTTCCTTTTCATTCCTTTCCTCTCCATTCCATTCCATTCCATTTCATTCCATTCTTTCCACTCCTTTCCATTCCATTCAATATCTCCATTCCATTCCATTACGTTCCTTTCCATCCACTACATTGCATTCCATTCCACTCCACTCCATTCCTTTCCATTCCTCTCCATTTCATTCTAGTGCACACCGATTCATTCCACTACATTGCATTCCATTCCATTCCGTTCCATTCAATTGTATTCATTTTCATTCCATTCCATGCCATTCCTATCCAATCCATTCCATTCCATTCGTCTCCATTCCATTCCTCTCCAATCCATTCCATTCCTCTCCTTTCGATTCCTATCCTTCCTGTATATTCCATTCAATTGCAATCCAAATCATTCTATTCTATTTGATTCCTCTCCATCCCATTCCATTTCACTCTATTTATTCCATTCCATTCCTTTCCCTTTCATTCCTCTCTATTCAGTTCCAATCCATTCCATTCCACTCCATTCGATTCAATTCCATCCCTCTCCATTCTTTCCATTCCTCTCCAATCCATTCCATTCCATTCCAACTCTTTCCATTGCCCTAATATCTATTCAATTCCATTCCCCTCCTTTTCACTCCATTCCATTCCATTCCATTCATTTCCACTTCATTGCATTCCATAACTCTCCATTTCAATCCATTTAATTCTTCTCCATTCCATTCCAATCCATTACACTCCACTCCACTCCATTCCATTCCTTTCCATTCCATTCAATTAGATTCCCCCCATTCAATTTCTTTCCACTACATTACAATCCATTCGCCCCCATTCCATTCCACTCCATTCCTTTCCATCACATTTCATTCCATTCCATAGCATTCCATTCCATAACATTGCTCTTCATTACATTCCTCCCATTCCCTCTCAATTCCTTTCCATTCCATGCCCTGACATTCCTCACCATTCTATTCCTCTCCATTCCATTCCTTTCCTTTCCTCTGCTTTCCATTTCATTCAACTCCATTCGTTTCCAATCCTTGCCAATTCATACAGTTCCATTTCATTCCAATGCATTCCTCTCCCTTCAAATCCATTCCATTTATGGATTATTATGATCCATTCAACTCCATTCCATTCCATCCATTCATTCCCATTCATCTCCATTCTATTCCATTCCACTCCATTTCATTGCATTCCATTTCTCTCATTTCCATTACATTCCTTTCCACTACACTCCATTCCGTTCCTCTCCACTCAATTCCATTACATTCCTCTCCATTCCATCCGTTCCATTGCATTCATTTCCATTCCATTTCATACCTCTCCATTCCATTCATTCCTTTCCACTCCCTTCCCCTGCACTACATTCCATTCCAACCAGTCCATTGCATTCCATTCCACTCCTTTTCATTCCATTTCATTCTATTCCATTCCATATCATTCTATTTCATTGATCTCCCTTTCATTTCCTTCCATTCTCTTCCATTCGTATTAAAACAATTTCTCTCCATTACTCTATATTCCATTCCATTCCATACATGTCAATTCCATTCCATTCCATTCCTCTACATTACAAGTCATTGCACTCAATCCCCTTGCCATTCCATCCCATTCCATTGCATTCCATTCTCTCCATTTCATTCCGTTCCATTCCTCTACATCCCTCTCCATTACAATCTACTCCATTCCATTCCATTCCAATCCATTCCATTCCTCTATTCCATTCCATTCCATGCTATTCTATTCCTCGAAATTCTTCCCTCTCCATTCCATTC
>NW_007154545.1:0-600 GCF_000164805.1 Carlito syrichta | reverse complement strand
GGAGTGGTATGGATTGGAATGGAATGGAATGGAGAATAATGAAATGGATAGGAATGGAGAATAATGGAATTCAATGCAATGGAAATGAAAGTAATGGAGTGGAATTGAGAGGAGTGGAATGGAATGGAGAGGAATGGAATGGAATAGAGTGGATTGGAATGGACAGGAAGTGAATGGAGAGAAATGAATTGCAATGGAATGGAATGGAATGGAATAGATTGGACTATAATGAAATGCAGTGGAATGGAATGTGGAGGAATGGAATGGAAAGGAGAGGAATGGAATTTAATGGAGAGGAACGGAAATGAATGGAGTGGAATGGAGTCAAATGGAGTTGAATGGAATAGAATGGAATGGAATGGAGAGGAATGGAATGGAGAGGGAAGAAGAGGAATGGAATGGAGAGGAATGGAATGGAATGGAATGGAGTGGAATGGAATGGAGTAGAGTGGAATGGAATGGTGGGGGAAGGAATGGAATGGAATGGAGTGGAATGAAATATAGTGGAATATAATGGAATGCAGTGGAATGGAATGGGAAGGAATGGAATTGAATGTAATGGAGTGGAGTGAAATGGAATGGAATGGAGACTAAAGGAAT
>NW_007154544.1:0-685 GCF_000164805.1 Carlito syrichta | reverse complement strand
CAGGAAATGCATGGCTGCCAAGATGGCGGCCATGGGCTGAAGCAGACAGAGCTTTAGTAATTAATGAAACAAAAGAAAACGTTCTGCCTGGCTAGGGGCAGGGTGACAAAACTATCATGGTAATCTAAGTTCTAATCTTAGCCCTAGGGGAAACAGCTTTCCAAAGCTGACTACCCAGTCTACCAGGAAATAGAAGTTAAAAAATATCTAGAAAGAAGTAAAACTTAGAAAGACAGAGAGAAATAATTGTGCTATGCAATTTCCATCAGGTGTACTGAGATCTACTTATAAGTTTTACTGCCATGTATGCACACTGGTCACTAATCACACGCCAATATTGTAGGTATAACTGATATCCTATGTCAGAGGTGATCTTCCAGATGGGCCTTTACAGACCTCAGCCATGTAGCTATAGATGTTGGCTCCCAACGAAGGTAAATTTCTAGTTTTTGCAGAAATAAACACATTATCTCCCAAAGAGGTTACCCTAGTTTGCATTTCCACCAGCAGTGTAGAAGTATTCCTTTTTCTCTGCATCCTCACCAACACCTGTTGTTGTTTGTTTTTAATGATGGGCATTATTACTGGGGTTAAGTGGTATTACAATGTGGTTTTGCTTTACATTTCTTTGATGGCTAGTGAGGCTGAGCACTTTTTAATGTGTCCGTTGGCTGCCCGTATATCT
>NW_007154543.1:0-4400 GCF_000164805.1 Carlito syrichta | reverse complement strand
AGCTCTAAGACATGAATGCCAAGTCTGTAGTGTTTGGACAGCCTGAGCTGACTGACACCATACTGTATTGATCTGGAGCGAGGGTTATCACATCGGTTCAGGGCGCCAGGACTGAGCCTTTAACCACCTTCCTGGCAACTCTGAAGAGAGGCAGAAAGCTCAGAGTCCCCTTGGACAGCAGGAACAGCTCTCCAGAACAGCAGTGAGATGTACCCGGATCCACCGTAGGTAGAGGGTGAACAGTAGGCAGCTCCCCTCGGGGAGTCATGTGGCCAGCCCACATTTCTCTGCTCCCAGGGGGCTTCCTGGTGTTCCTCACTCCACTGGTGTCCCTGATGTTCCTGACTTCACTGGTGTTCCTGGTGTCCCACCTTGCCCTAGTGTCCCTGGTATCCCTCCCTGTCATGAAGTTCTATGTGTCCCAACCTTTGCTGGTTTTCCAAGTGTTCCTCCTTTCCATGAAGTTCCCGGAGACCCTGCATTTCATGGATTTTCGCTGTCTCTCCCTCCCCTGCAGTTACCAGAGTCCCTCCCTCTCCTGGTATTCCCGGAGTCCCTCTCTGCCTTAGTGTCCCATAAAATGGCAGAAGCTCTGAAAGACACCAAAATTGGAAAGGTTAAAAAAAGCATCTTGATAGGTGAACTGCATCAAACAGAGGATGCTATGCAAGTGACTGAACTTTAAACATGTAATAGTATTCAATTTTTAATAAACAAATTCCAGTTCTCTGGGGATCACCCTCATAGTTTGAATTTAATTCCACATCCTTTGGAACAAAACTTTGCTAAACTTGCTGTACACCTGAATGTCTCCAGTAACTACTTCAGTGGCTCTGAAAAGAATAGCCCTCCATGGGACTCTGATTCTTTAACAACTTTGTCTGGGTATGTCATGAATGCAATGCCCTGACCCTTGGGAATGAGCTCATTTTTCAGGGTTGTGTCTGTAGTGAGCCACCCGGAGGGAGGAGGTGGTAGAGGTGGTTTTCTTACTGCTTTCTACCAAAGAAAGGATTGTCCAGACTCAGTGTTCTGCAGCTTTGAAGCGAGTTCATGGTGTCCTGTCACCCCATGTGGCCTGGAAGGCCAAGGCCTATAGGAAGTCCACTGTGTTCAGAGTAGCAGAGCCATCTTCTTTGGTCTAGGAGTGCGGTGTTTCCTGTCTGAATCTATGAACAGTTGCAGGTAAGGTAGAAGTTTTTAGGCGGAGTAAAATTGAACCACAGTCTTGACAAGGGATGGCTGACCCCTTCACTGGGTTTCTTCAACATTTTGTTTCCAAAAGTTCTGCTTCTTCCTACCCCCACCGTCATTTCTCCCAGGGTGATTTGTTGAAATGCAGATGTTAAATTTTCACATTTCTTTCTCCTCTCTTAGTAACAGAATTATAGCTAATGCTAAGTGGAACAAAGCTCTCCACCAAATCTAAAACACTTTGTAGTCAGCGTCACATAATAAATTTCTCTATAATTGAGAAAAAAGGAGAAATTTTACATATTGTACTGAAAGAATGTTTGTTGGCACCAGTATCATTTTTGGGGAGTTGGTGAGCTCTGGTTGGTGAGTGATGGTGATAGGTTACATAGGTAAAGCCCATATTAAAGTTGAAGCAAGTTGTTTCAGTGACTATTAGATACAACTGGTCAGGTTACAAAGGAAGTCTCAACAGCCTGGCTCACAGAGAACATTTTTGAAGAGCTGTTAAGTGCCCTGAGGGTTTTTCTTGCTTTCCCCTCAGCTTTCTTTTGGGCGGATATACATAGAAAGATCCAAGTTTATAATCCATGACACGATGTATATGGAAATGATTGATGTTAGGAGTTTGTAATTTGAGATTTGGAAGAATATTTTACTTGTTTTATTTTTCCCACATGAATGTTGTGAATTTGTGTGTGTCTACTGCCAGACTGGGAGAGATTATCTGCTTGTGAATGTGGGTGAAGTTATGCAAGAAATATTTCTGCGTTCTTGACATGTATACTGGTTCATGTGCATATACAACAGCTAGTGAATGGATTGTACTGGCAGACTGGGAGGGATTATCTGCTTGTGCATGTGGGTGAAGTTAGGGACAGTGTTTTCTGGGGGGTGTATGCAGTCTATTTTTATATTTGGGGAATGAAGGAGGACCATTTTTGTATTTAGGGCATGTGTAATTGTGTGTTTCTTTTCATGATTTTCTGGACTTCTCTATGAGTATTTCAGTGTATGAGAATCTATCTATGACTCTTTTGTAGGATGAACATGTGCACTTGTGAGGTTGGCTTTGATGAATCTATATTCTGGAAAGTGGAGAAATTGCTTCTGTGTGTGTACTTGTGAGTGTTTAATGATGTTTGTGCATATTATGTGAGTCTATATGTGTATTTCAGGGTAGGGTATGGAATGTTCTCATATTGTAGTGTACTAGGTATGACGGGTCTTTAGGGCAAATGGATCTGTGTATTCAATTTGTGTGTGTATGTCCAAGAAGAATGGTTATTGGATTGATGTTTTGTGGGCCATGTGTTTGTAGTATTCAGTAAGTAGTTACTAGGGTGGTATATTCCAGGAATTGTGTGTGTATCTGACAGAAGAATAGAATTCTGTTTGATGGGTGAGAGAAATGTATTTTTATGTATTAGACGTAAATTTGTTAGTATTTAGGAATGTGGGAGGTGGTTGATACTAGATTTGATTACTTTGGGATAGGGTAGTGGTTATATGTATTTCTAAATGTTAGGCTAGAAATACTTCTGTGCTCTTGGCATGTATACTGGTTCACATGTGTATACAACAGCTAGTGAATGGATTGTACTGGTATTTTTATAGAACAGTATTTTGGGGAGTAATATATATTTCACTGGAGAATATGAGTGCATTTCTACATGGGTTTGAGAATACTTGGTGCATGAGTGGGGAAGTATCCCAAGATGCAGGGCAATATATTGTATTTGGGGAGATGCATATATTCAGTGATTGGTAATTGTATGTGTGTTTCAATGGATGGATGAAAGTTGTGTATGTCTGTGAGCGTGGCATCAGGTTGGTAGTATGAAATAAGTCATGCTGGAATATTTATACAAGATAAATACCACATATCTAGGCTTTTCTGCATCCCAGAGAGTGTTTTATTAAGCATTTAGGAACAGCGCCCCACTGACGGGGTGTCTGTGTGCACGAAGGTGTATGTGTGCATGTGTGCGTGTATGTGTGCTCAGGATGTGTGAGATGTTTGAATGAAGCAGAAATATTCCGGCATCAGTAGGTGCGCATACTGGAGACTCTACATGTATTGAGGGGTGAGAGATGGGCTATGCACCAATGTGTGTGTGTACTGACCTTGCTATTCTAAGTCGCACCAAACATGTTGTTTTGTACTTTAGGACCAAAGGTCACATAAATACAGGTAGTTTCTGTTTTCCCCCCCACAGATGGCTACATCAGCCATGTTTCTTTCCTTCAGAATCTGTGTCATCTTGGTATATAGATCGTGAGATGCGTGGCACTGGTGGACAGAATGCAGTGCGGAGACCAACATACATAGGTGTAGTCCACATGATAGACAAAATCAGAATGTTTTTGGGTTTCCTGGAGTAAAGGTCTAATGTACTAAGTCTTGTCCTCGTGCTTATGGCAAAGCTGGTCCCTATGGTGCAGGTTTGTGGGTGAGGAAACCCTTCACCATAGGGTCTGTGTTGAAAGTCTGCAGAGTCAGTGCTCCCACAATCCTCTGCCCGTAGCAGGGGGACTGTTGGTCATCAGCCTAGTCATCTGGGCCTCTAGCTCCCAACCAATACATCACCATGGAAACCTGAAGTTTCGGGGTAGGCAGGACCTCCAGTAAGCCTCCAGTTGAGGTCTGTGTTAGGAACCGTGTCTCAGTGAGTCACAGTCAGAGAGGCCGTCAAAGGCATGTGTTATCTTCTTCCTCCTCCTGGTAAAGCCAGGAATGAATGTGTACCATTTCAATGGTCTATGCAGCAAATTTACACTCAATTTGAGAATCCCATGGCAGCTCCTGATCTGTTCTTTGAGAAGATGTCATCTGGAGTCTTCTGGGCACAAGGGTCTGATTCATCATTTGGCGATAAATGCTAGGCAGAGCTTTTCAGACGTCCCCGACCTGTAGGAGTAGGGGCAGGGTGGGTGAGGTCATCCTCATTTGCTCCCGTCAAGGGCACAACCAAACTGCAGGCAGAGAACTCCGTCACACCTGAGCAGGTATGTTTGGCAAGGCCTGCTTCTGGTAGGTGAGAGTTAAGGAGAGGAGGAATTGCTCTGTGACCCCTCAACAATCTGGGAACGGTGTTACACCTCACTAGGATGGGCATTCCAATTACATCCCCTGAATTTTGTCACAGGGAGGCTCAGTACCCTAAAGAGCCAATGACGTTGGTGTCACCCAATGTTGCTCATCT
>NW_007154542.1:0-798 GCF_000164805.1 Carlito syrichta | reverse complement strand
CTGCTCCCACAATCCTCTGCCCGTAGCAGGGAGACTGTTGGTCATCAGCCTAGTCATCTGGGCCTCTAGCTCCCAACCAATACATCACCATGGAAACCTGAAGTTTCAGGGTAGGCAGGACCTCCAGCAGGGCTCCAGTTGAGGTCTGTGTTAGGAGCCGTGTCTCAGTGAGTCACGGTCAGAGAGGCCATCAAGGCATGCGTTATCTTCTTCCTCCTCCTGGTAAAGCCAGGAATGAATGTCTACCATTTCAATGGTCTATGCAGCAAATTTACATTCAATTTGAGAATCCCATGGCAGCTCCTGATCTGTTCCTTGAGAAGATGTCATCTGGAGTCTTCTGGGCACAAGGGTCTGAATCATCATTTGGCGATAAATGCTAGGCAGAGCTTTTCAGACGTCCCAGAGCTGTAGGAGTAGGGGCAGAGTGGGTGAGGTCATCCTCATTTGCTCCCGTCAAGGGCACAACCAAACTGCAGGCAGAGAACTCCGTCACACCTGAGCAGGTATGTTTGGCAAGGCCTGCTTCTGGTAGGTGAGAGTTAAGGGGAGGAGGAATTGCTCTGTGACCCCTCAACAATCTGGGAACGGTGTTACACCTCACTAGTATGGGCATTCCAATTACATCCCCTGAATTTTGTCACAGGGAGGCTCAGTACCCTAAAGAGACAATGGCTTGGTGTCACCCGATGTTGCTCCTCTCCCATTTCTGGTTTCTACCCTCTCTGGCAGGTTGAGTGCTGGCTTTGGGGGAGTGGGGGAAGCCTGGCAGCTGTTGGGTCAGTGAAGTAACAGGGA
>NW_007154541.1:0-385 GCF_000164805.1 Carlito syrichta | reverse complement strand
CCTATTCACCCGATCTTACCCCAGCAACGTTTTTTATTTGTTTCCCTGGATAAAAATTCCTGAAAGGGAAATTTTTGGTGACATGGAAGAGGTGAATGAAATAACTGCAGAAACAGTAAATAGCATTAAAATGTATGAGTTCAAACACTATTTTGAGCATTGGGAAATATCTCAAAATTTTAAAAGATGAAGAAAAAGTGTCTAGATGGGTATATTGCACCAAATGAAGAGTACTTTGAAGGTGGCTGAAGTTTAAACAAGTAAGAATAAACCCTTGAAAAAATAAACTCTGTATTGTGGGATTTTACCCTCATAAATGACTTAGGCTTGAAAGTGTTCGGTTATTGTCAGAGGTTTTGTGTGACTGTATTTTGGTGTATTTTTG
>NW_007154540.1:0-788 GCF_000164805.1 Carlito syrichta | reverse complement strand
CTGCTGCCTCCGCTGCCAAAGTTCCAAGGGAAGGAACTTCAGGGCAGAAACCAGGCCTGACTCAATATCATGTCAAGTCAATGGGAGGAGGTATTAACTGACATAACATGGGACACATGACACCTCGTAGCCTTCCGAACACAAATGCTACACAGGAAAAACTCATTTGGTTCACACTTTAAAGTCAATGAGTCAGGCATGAAGTGTGATGTAAATAGATTGGCTGTAGATTCATAAATGTCTGGTGTCCTTTAGAATGCAGCAAGCTTCCCATATTCTTGAGTGTATAGCCACATTCTTGATGTCCCGGGCTACTGAAGGAAGAGCAGACTCTAAGAGCAAGCTTAGTTGTGCTGATCAGGCTCCACAGGAAAACAAAGACAAGTGATTGATGCATCACTGAATCTCACCATATGCTGTGCACCATGACAGCTACTTCCACCTCAATACTTGTCAAATCCATAAAAACCTCATTAGGTAGAGCCTGCATTGGCTTTACTTCACACATATTGAAGTTAAGGCTCAGAGAGGTAAGGAATTATGACTAACCGCTGTGCAAGTGCTGGACTATTTATGGGATTGGCTTGTTCATGAAACAAAGTCAATATTACCCTGATCAGTGCACTGTGAAGGTACAAAACACCTTGTCTCAGCAGTAGAATAGTACCAAACACCCCAGCAAAAGTGCAGGATTAATATCCTGCTTCTTTAACCAAAATAACTATTGTAAATTAATCGTGATTTCCCACTCTGTTAGTGGGACCAAACAAATGCACATTCATGTTTTC
>NW_007154539.1:0-1576 GCF_000164805.1 Carlito syrichta | reverse complement strand
CACCCTGTGCTGCATGCTTCCCTCTGGCTACTGTTATCAGCATAAAATTTAAACTCTTCACAATGCCCCGTCTCCACCTGCTTCCTAGGCCATAGTCTTCAGCCTCAGGCACAGAGGCCTTCCCTCCATGCCTGAAATGCTCTCGGACCCTCTGCATTTTCTGTTCCCTCTGTCTGGTACACTCCAGCAATCTTTCCTAAACCTAAGGTGTAATGTGTCCCTGGTCTGTCACTCTCTTGACTTCAATTTTCTCAAATGTAACTCTTGGTATCTCAAACTAATATGGGAGTCTGTTGAGGGTGTTGTTCACTGCTTTATGAACACAACTGGCAACTCTCAGGCATTTGGAAGACTTTTAGAAGGACCAGCCATGACTGACCTACACTTTCCTTTGCTTGACAGCACCTATGAGCTGCTGCCTCCGCTGCCAAAGTTCCAAGGGAAGGAACTTCAGGGCAGAAACCAGGCCTGACTCACTATCATGTCAAGTCAATGGGAGGAGGTATTAACTCACATAACTTGGGACACATGACACCTTGTAGCCTTCTGAACACAAATGCTCCACAGGAAAAACTCATTTGGTTCACACTTCAAAGTCAATGAGTCAGGCATGAAGTGTGATGTAAATAGATTGGCTGTAGATTCATAAATGTCTGGTGTCCTTTAGAATGCAGCAAGCTTCCCATATTCTTGAGTGTATAGCCACATTCTTGATGTCCTGGGCTACTGAAGGAAGAGCAGACTCTAAGAGCAAGCTTAGTTGTGCTGATCAGGCTCCACAGGAAAACAAAGACAAGTGATCGATTCATCACTGAATCTCATCATATGCCGTGTACCATGACAGCTACTTCCACCTCAATACTTGTCAAATCCATAAAAACCTCATTAGGTAGAGCCTGCATTGGCTTTACTTCACACATATTGAAGTTAAGGCTCAGAGAGGTAAGGAATTATGACTAACCGCTGTGCAAGTGCTGGACTATTTATGGCATTGGCTTGTTCATGAAACAAAGTCAATATTACCCTGATCAGTGCACTGTGAAGGTACAAAACACCTTGTCTCAGTAGTAGAATAGTACCAAACACCCCAGCAAAAGTGCAGGATTAATATCCTGCTTCTTTAACCAAAATAACTATTGTAAATTAATCGTGATTTCCCACTCTGTTAGTGGGACCAAACAATGCACATTCATGTTTTCAACTCCTTTAAAGTAACACGAATGGTCTAAAGTCCCTCAATGCTGTTCCCAAATTATCATGAAGTTGTAATACTTTTATAACACTGCATGCTTAGAGACTACCAAATAGAATCTTGTAGGTAAGTACTCTGAACTCTGGATTAGAATGGCGGATTGAACGACTCCAGAAGGATAGAAGATAAGAACCAATACTGTAGTCAATAGAATGTGCCATGGCATAGTTTCAAACAACAGCAAGAAGGTAGTGAAAATAAGTTTGTAATAAGTCAAGGTTTCATAACGTAACTTCTACAGAGCAACTCATGAGGATGCAAAAGTAACAAATGTATAGGCAGAAAGATGGATTGAACAAGAACCCAGAAATAGGTCAAACAAAG
>NW_007154538.1:0-3015 GCF_000164805.1 Carlito syrichta | reverse complement strand
CACCCTGTGCTGCATGCTTCCCTCTGGCTACTGTTATCAGCATAAAATTTAAACTCTTCACAATGCCCCGTCTCCACCTGCTTCCTAGGCCATAGTCTTCAGCCTCAGGCACAGAGGCCTTCCCTCCATGCCTGAAATGCTCTCGGACCCTCTGCATTTTCTGTTCCCTCTGTCTGGTACACTCCAGCAATCTTTCCTAAACCTAAGGTGTAATGTGTCCCTGGTCTGTCACTCTCTTGACTTCAATTTTCTCAAATGTAACTCTTGGTATCTCAAACTAATATGGGAGTCTGTTGAGGGTGTTGTTCACTGCTTTGTGAACAAAACTGGCAACTCTCAGGCATTTGGAAAACTTTTAGAAGGACCAGCCATGACTGACCTACACTTTCCTTTGCTTGACAGCACCTATGAGCTGCTGCCTCCGCTGCCAAAGTTCCAAGGGAAGGAACTTCAGGGCAGAAACCAGGCCTGACTCACTATCATGTCAAGTCAATGGGAGGAGGTATTAACTCACATAACTTGGGACACATGACACCTTGTAGCCTTCTGAACACAAATGCTCCACAGGAAAAACTCATTTGGTTCACACTTCAAAGTCAATGAGTCAGGCATGAAGTGTGATGTAAATAGATTGGCTGTAGATTCATAAATGTCTGGTGTCCTTTAGAATGCAGCAAGCTTCCCATATTCTTGAGTGTATAGCCACATTCTTGATGTCCTGGGCTACTGAAGGAAGAGCAGACTCTAAGAGCAAGCTTAGTTGTGCTGATCAGGCTCCACAGGAAAACAAAGACAAGTGATCGATTCATCACTGAATCTCATCATATGCCGTGTACCATGACAGCTACTTCCACCTCAATACTTGCCAAATCCATAAAACCCTCATTAGGTAGAGCCTGCATTGAATTTACTTCACACATATTGAAGTTAAGACTCAGAGAGGTAAGGAATTATGACTAACCGCTGTGCAAGTGCTGGACTATTTATGGGATTGGCTTGTTCATGAAACAAAGTCAATATTACCCTGATCAGTGCACTGTGAAGGTACAAAACACCTTGTCTCAGCAGTAGAATAGTACCAAACACCCCAGCAAAAGTGCAGGATTAATATCCTGCTTCTTTAACCAAAATAACTATTGTAAATTAATCGTGATTTCCTACTCTGTTAGTGGGACCAAACAATGCACATTCATGTTTTAAACTCCTTGAAAGTAACACGAATGGTCCAAAGTCCCTCAATGCTGTTCCCAAATTATCATGAAGTTGTAATACTTTTATAGCACTGCATGCTTAGAGACTACCAAATAGAATCTTGTAGGTAAGTACTCTGAACTCTGGATTAGAATGGCGGATTGAACGACTCCAGAAGGATAGAAGATAAGAACCAATACTGTAGTCAATAGAATGTGCCATGGCATAGTTTCAAACAACAGCAAGAAGGTAGTGAAAATAAGTTTGTAATAAGTCAAGGTTTCATAAAGTAACTTCTACCAGAGCAACTCATGAAGAATGCAAATGTAACAAATTTATAGACAGAAAGATGGATTAAACAAAGAACCCAGAAATAGGTCAAACAAAGCAATAAGACGGGATAGACAGGCTGAGCTTGGTTGCTCAGCCTGTACTCCCAGCACTTTGGGGACCAACATGATTAGATTGTCTGAGCCCGCAAGTTTAAGGCCAGCCCAGGTTGCTTGGCGAGACTTTGTGTCTACAATAAATCTAAAATTAGTCTGGTGTGGTAAGTCATGACTGTATTTCCAGTTACTTGGAAGGCTGAGGCAGAACGATCGCAAGAGTGCAGCAGGTTGACACAGCTGTGGCCGTGAATGTGCCCCTGCACTCCAGTCTGGGCGATAGAGTGACAATCCAACTCAAAAATAAATGGTAGATATAAACTTCATATGACAAGCAATTTAAATTTACGCTGTTTAAATTTATTTTTTTCAGGCAATTTTTGGTTCACAGAAAAATGAACTGAAATACATAGTTCCACATTCCTGTCATCACCCTCCTTTCACAGTTTCCCATGTTATTGGCATTTTAACTTAGAGTGGCTCATTTGTTGAAACTGATGAGCCAATGTTTATAAGTTCTTATGGACCAATGCTGATGGCATCCATTAGGGTTCGCTCTTGTGTTACACTTCCTATGGGTTTTTAAAAACGAATCATGGCAACTGTTGTGTTAACAGTACCATGCAGAACATTTCACTGTCCACCAAGATCTCATGTGCTACTTACTCATCCTACTCTCTCTGTCCCCGAATTGCTGGCAACCACTGGTCCTTCTACTATAGCCATAGATTTGCCTTCCTTTCACAATTTCATATAATTGGGAATCAAAAGCATGTGACCTTTTCAGATTGGCTTATTTCACTTAGTAATACAAATTTCGAGCTCCTCCATGTCTCTTCCTGGTAGATTTACACTTTAATTTATTTTTAATAGCAAATCGTGAAATAAGGGTCATCATCAAAGTTCTCTTTTCTAGCATTATATAATACTCTATTTAATAAACCAACTCACATAGTGTAGATAAATATACTGCAGTAGAGCAAGATGGAAATATATGCACACGTCTATTGACACAAAAACATGCAACCACCCGAGTTCCGTTGTCTCAGACGTTCTTCTGAATTCCAGGGTCACCCTCAGGCTCGTTGACATCCAGCCCTTCTACCTGTGGGGACATGTTTTCCCACTGGAGCTGCAGGGTGGGGCACTCTGCCCCAGTTAGTACATTAACTCGAACAGACCGCTGGTATCAGGTGCCTTGCTGGATGTAATGCTACTTCTGTGAATGAAGCCTGATTTTCTTTAAAGATAAGATTCATATTAACATGTGTAATGATATTATAGTAGTTGACTAAACCCAACTTGGGGTTACATTTTATATATTATTAACTTATTTATGGAAGTAAAATTCACAAAGCACAATTGACATTTTTGCCATGCACAATTTCCTGTCATTTAGTACATTCCCAGGGGTTGCATAATCATCATCACTAATAAA